>NC_062521.1:26941273-27053773 GCF_022655615.1 Tachysurus fulvidraco | reverse complement strand
GCCAATGAGGGAAGGGAACCAAGCTGGACCAAAGTTTATGTAACTTTTGTGTTCACTGAGGTAGATGTAATAAATAATGTCAAGCTTTAAGAGATTTTTTTGAGGCTCAAAAGTAAGAGAAGACTTATAGTCCCAGTGTGATAAAGTTAAAACACTGTTAAAGTACTACTGAAATCTAACAATTTGAAGACTTGGTTTAAAAAATGTCTTTCAGACCCCTTTGGTACTCCTTGAATGTTTTTGCCAAAAAAAACAAATTTATGCTTGATAGTTAAAATGTAAGCTGGCCAAAACAAATTTTAATCACAACTTTGGAAAATCAGATGTGATTTATCGTATGAAAAGTAGATATTGCATATAGAGATACGCAGTAACCAGTCGATCCATCAAACTGCGCTATTCTTTTAAAGTTTCTGATGTGTTCTGGACTAAGCCAAAACAAATTAGAAGGCTGTTGCTACACAGAACATTCTCCAGACAGACCTGGAACCCTCACTCTCACCCATAAACCTTGCCAGACTGAGCAACCCTTGCAGTTGTGGTGGATGTGGCTAATAAAGAAAAGCAAATAAATCAGAAGCAAAGCTAACTTAACTTGGACCAAAACCCACACCTTTGTGAAGTTCAGTCCTTCTAAACAAACTTGATGAAATTTGACTTTGGCTTTCATTTTGTTGTGAAATGATAAACTGCTATTGTTTGCTTTTCACATATTCCTGGCTTCACCCTAACATCCTATGACAGCACCACAGAGCTAGATGGATGGACTTGGCAACGTGTCTTTGTCCTTCGGCCAACTGGCAAATATTACAGGGCCATTCCTTGCCATCCTCGGTCTTTGTCCGTTTGCACCACCCACTCACTTTCTGCCCTGTTATTGTTTGCGTTTGTGCTATTATTCTGTTATTTGCACAAGATTCATAATATTGCAACTGCTTAATGTTTATACGCTTTGCTTTTGGCATACTCTCACCTTTGGTCATCTCCATATCCTTTCCGTTTAAAGTGGAAACATTAAAAGGCTTTCTACCTCCTTACGTTGTGTAATATGCATAACCCTAATAAAACTATGTGGCAAGGTGGCATAGCAGCCATTGCCTACTTACATCTCCAGAGTCCTTGATACCTTCCAGAACTTGGTTTTCTGCCCTCATGGGTTTCTTCCAGGTTCTCTGGTTTCCCCTAACCTCCTAAAACCATGCAAGTAGGTGGATTCACCAAGATAATCTGCCCCTAGATGTGAAAGTGAGTGTGCTGGTGTTCTGCAGTAGATCCAGGGTGCAGTCTTGCCTTAAGCCCAGTGTTTCATAACGCTTTTCAGGACACCATTTCCAAAATTAGCTGAACCAAGCTGAGGACAAATGTAAAATTCAGAATAACTGTGTGTTCAAGTACTTTTGCAAGGTTCGTATTTAAGTTGGAAAGGCGAAATTAAAGCTTGAGGTGCATTCTTGAAGAGGTGTACCTTAGCTTATGAACTACAAAAAAAAAATTATACTGTACTTTTAGACAATTTACAACAAAACAATATCATATCGCAACCCATTCCTATCCTACTGTACAGCTACTCGGGCGAGTAAACATTCAATTTCAACAAATTTACCGTCAACTTCAGACTTTGTATCCATTGAGTTTTCTTACTGACATGCTCAGAAACTCCAAACTCTAAGGTAAATTTTTTTTTTCCAACGTAATTAAGATGCTATGGTGGCGTTCATGTGCGCTAAATAAATACAATCTTTCCGACACGACGTGAAGTACGCACCATAAGAAATTTCTGTGAGAATAAAAGACTATACTTAGTATACTTACTATCAAAAGTATAATTTATATACTTTTATATACTACTTATATATTTGTATACTTTATATAAAGTATACTTACTATCAACCAAGTAAACTCAGGCTGGCTAATTAACAGATTAATTTAGCTCCGCTGGATGAGAAATACATGAAAATAAAATTAAAATATGCAAGAAAGATGAGTCTCTTTCTGGAGGCTGTTGAGGTTTGAAGTATTTTCATTTCGCAGCTAGCGGTTCTGAGTGACTCATCACTTGCTGGCGTGATTCTGGGAGAGATTTCACATCACACCTCTATCTTTTTTTTTTTTTTATCGCTTTCCCCAAGACGAAAGCTCGAGCACAAAAGAGCTACCGAGACACACGGCTTTAGCGATCAAACAAAACGTGGTGTTATTTTGAGCGAGAGGGAAATAATCATTACTCGCCATCACTGGCATGCTTTAGTGAACTCTGCGAGGTCGTACTTGTGGAAAAGCCGATAAGGAGGCGACGGAATGGAGAGCAGCACATCAGCTTTGATTTCACAGAGTGCTGAGTCGTGTTGTCAGACCGCACTAACATCATCAACCTGTCCAAAAATAATGTCACCTTCCAATGGCTGCACCAAACACGATGCTTCATCATGTGTTGACACACATAATGGTGATGATAAATATTAATATACTTAAAAAATAAATTATATATATATATACTACTCTTTTCTTTCTTTCTTTCCTTCTTTCTTTCTTTCTTTCTTTCTTTCTTTCTTTCTTTCTTTCGTTCTTTCTTCATTATCTCATACAATCATTTGTCTGTAGTAAGCTTCACAGTAAGAAATTATTTGATTAGTTGATTAGATGCTGTTATGTTGTGAGTGTATTTGGTGGAGTGGAATTTGAAGCTGTTGAATTTAAGCTAGATTTCATTTCGAATATTCCTTCATAAAGACAAATCGAAAATGGCGGATGTGAAATATTTCCTGTAAAAGAAAAAAAAACATAAATTTCCTACATAAAATAGCAAATAAATACTAAATGCCCTCTCCCGTCCACTCGTGTCTTCCTGCTGCTCTAAAATCTTTACGAGTTTTTGCCCCAAGCATCCCTGCTGTCACTCCCCTAGAGATCAACCCTGTGTCCTCATTCACTCCTCTAAAATCATTACAGACTCTATTAGCATGTCAACAGCAGCCATAAGCCGCTAATCACAAGAAGGCCAGTGGAGAGCAAGTGTAATGCAGGCTACAACACGATTCATCACCAAAAGTTTGGCAAATACATCATCTGTCATTCAATATTCCACAATGTTGAAAATATTTAATGGATTAGAGAAGATTAGAGCTGTGACAGAAAGGCCCTCATGGATGAATTCCAGGTTCGTTCCCATATTTTGTTTAGGTTTCTTGTAAATATACACCGTAGGTAAGAAATAATCCACTTTCGCAGTGTGCAGTTGTAGGAAAGTAATCAGTAGGTTGATCAGTATGTTAAAACCATCACTACCATGTCCCCCCCACATGGATCCTGCTCAACGTCGCACATAGATCCTGCTGCTCATTTGTTTACAGGTGAAGGTCAAATTTCATGTGTTTCTAGTGACAGCGAATGTTGCTCCTGGTATCACTTCCGTTATAGCACTGACTTATAAACAGACTCTTTTTTTCTCCTCTCTCTTGAAAAACTAACAGAGAAACCAGAACACACAGTGTCCTCTGTGCTAACACTGAAGACTCATTCCATTAATGTCGGTCTTTATTAAATACCATTTTATACTGTTTACTGCTCTTAGCATCTGCTATACAAGACTGAGTTACTACTATAGAAACGATACCATCAGCGAGAGCTGCTGTTAGGGAAAAAGATCCAACACCATTTAAACCAATCAGATTCCAGAATTATAGTGATCCGGTATATACAACTGTTAGCTCCTGTCCACTAACCTGATTGGTTTGAGCTCTGTAAAAAGGTATAGATTTACTATAATAAGCTCTAAACTGAGTGTAGGCTCTTCGGGATCTATTTCCTTTCACAGAGCAAAAATAAGCAGAACTCTTGTCCATATTGTGTCTGAAATGTCACTTAATCGATCGAGGTTAATGTATAGAACTGTTGTAAAAATCGTGTAGTTATACTGAATAATGATTGTGGCTGTAATTCCGTAGAAGCTGTGCTGATATTCTGGATAACAGTATAATCTGGAGAAAAGAGGGATAAGGGCCTTCCTCAAGGGCCCCAACAGTAGGAACATGAACTTGAACCCCTGACATACTGATCAATAATTTAGAGCCAGATGGGAACGGACTGAAGCTATAAAAGTAATAAAATAATCATTGTAAAATGAAAACACTTTTAATTAACGCATTTAAATTCTATTAACCCAAACCCTACAGAGCAATATCTCGGACTCTATTTTTTCCAAGAGTATTGAGGCTACAATTGTGCTACTAATATGGATTTGTAACCTTTGTGTTTTAGGAATTAATTGAAAAAAAAATAAAGGTAAAATGTTAAAGGTTCGGAAACTATTGCCTTTACGTTCTGAATTTACAGACCATCACCATAAACACCATAAACACCATATCTTCTAGCGAGATATATATATATACACTCCATAGTTGGCTACAAGAATCCTAACCCTCTAGCACGTTTCTCACAGCTTTGAGATGTAAAACAGGGCCATTAAAAGAAAAAAAAAGTTGTGCTACATTAGTGCTTGGCTGTAATCTAGAGTGCCGTTAGACTGAGAATGTGTTGTATTAGCAGAGCTGTGTTAGCCTTGGTGCCTTCCACCTGCCAGCTGCAGCTGAAATCCGCCCTTGCAGTCTTTGGATCTAATTACCACAGAGCTGGATGGAGTCTCAGCAGGGAGTCCAGCTGAGGTCTCGTTCCCTCCTCCTCCTGGCCTCAGAATGATCAGAAACAGATGGCAGTTCACTAGCCTTTCTGTTAGCATCCTGGCATGCTAAATACAGTAACTACCAGTAGGTTTTTTTTTTACACACGGCTTGCATTAAACAGTTTGGGTGTAATATGTTGTCTGACCGCTGTACTGTATGACTCTCAGATAGAATAAGTTAGTGCATGTAAATGTTTATATAATTTATAATGTATGCAGATTTCCTGTACTGTGTGTCTGATCTGCAAAAGAGAAACAGTGCCTTTAGCTAGAAGGATCTGTACAGCAGACATCCCTTTGTGCTTCGAGTGTTTTGGTGGCCTAGTTTTAAGAGACGTCGCCTCGGAGCATCCTCCCAACCGTGAGGAAGAGTCTGCTGTAATTGTGTGTGACAAGTAGAAATGCCTCAAACTCCATGCTGATCCAAGCACAGGAATGTCTCACATTCCCAAGTTAAGACACGTTGACCCATATATATAAATGTAATTCCAGGGACGTTTTCCTTGCCAGTGTAGCTTCTGGTTTGCTCAATAAAAATAAAATTGAAATGTAAACTTTAACATTTGTATTAATCTTTTTATGCTTTATCCTCTAAAGCTGTTTTGTGTAATGTTCATTGTTAAAAGTTCTATACAAATAAATACAATTGAATTGAAGTGAACTGATTATATATATTATTTATTTGAATGAATACCAACCTAGGAAATGAATAAAAATGAATACGAAATATGAAGAAATAATAATAAATAATAATAGCAGTAATAATAATAGCAGTAAAGACACTAAATGCAGAAAGTGATGTGAAAATTGTACGATTGTGTTACGTCACTGTCATTCTTCTGTTACTGATGTCCCTCTGAAATCGGTTATTTCCCAACACCAGCATGTCCTGGACTGTTTTATTTCTCCTGCACCACACCAGTAGTGTTCCACGTCCACAGAACAAGTTCGGTTCTGTAATCACTCATGTTAATGCAGCTTTATCTATTATTTATCTCACTCTCTTGAAGTTATTAGAGAAACTGTGGCACACGTAGCACTGGAGACTTCCTGTCTGGTACAAAATACTAGAGGCTACTTTCATGTTAAATTAAAAATATCGGAAGAAAAAACTAAAAAGAAACCAGTATTTCACCCAGTTTTGCTTTGTAAAATGGATGGTTTTCAATCAGACACAGGTTTTCAGAGGCCACACCTCCTTCACTAAGACTGAGAGCAGAGGCCACACCTCCTTCACTGAGACTGAGAGCAGAGGCCACACCTCCTTCACTGAGACAGACACAGAGGCCACACCTCCTTTGCTGAGACAGACACAGAGGCCACACCTCCTTCACTGAGACAGACACAGAGGCCACACCTCCTTCGCTGAGACAGACACAGAGGCCAAACCTCCTTCGCTGAGACAGACACAGAGGCCACACCTCCTTCACTGAGACAGACACAGAGGCCACACCTCCTTCGCTGAGACAGACACAGAGGCCACACCTCCTTCGCTGAGACAGACACAGAGGCCAAACCTCCTTCGCTGAGACAGACACAGAGGCCACACCTCCTTCACTGAGACAGACACAGAGGCCACACCTCCTTCACTGAGACAGACACAGAGGCCACACCTCCTTCGCTGAGACAGACACAGAGGCCACACCTCCTTCACTGAGACAGACACAGAGGCCAAACCTCCTTCGCTGAGACAGACACAGAGGCCACACCTCCTTCACTGAGACAGACACAGAGGCCACACCTCCGTAAGATGAATTAAGGAGATTTTTTAAGCTTAGAGATTTATCTCGTTTCCTCTCAAACTTTTATTACCCTTTTACCCTCAATGTGGTTTATCTCAGGAAGCATTTATACATATTTTACAGGGTCTGAGTCACAGTGTTTGTGTCACAAGGGCTTTCCTGCCTTTGAGATTTGCACAATCATCACTTTTCGCATCATATCTGCAGCATAAGCTCCATATTCATCACCCTATCACAGGACATCATTTTAGTTTACTTATTAAAATGCAACAATGCTTACTTTATATCGCATTTTTAAAAACTCGCTTTGATTTGATGTTTTTAAAACCTTGAAATTTTGCTGAAATGTTCAATCCCCCAGCACAAACATGCAGAAGTACAACTCTTCTTCCATGTGATTGTTTCCCATAATTCCGGCAGGTTAAGTCGGCAATGCATGAGTCAGATTTGCTTCTTGTGGCTGCCTGGAACTTTAAAACAATACTGCTGACATCAGCATAAAACAGCATATGTTTCATTATTAAATCTCCTGCTGCCTAAAGCTCACATGCATCTGAGCCAAGTTAGTCAAAAACCTGCAATGGTGGTAACCAGTGGTGTTGCGAGGGTGGGGCTTCGGGGGCTTATGCATCTTAATCTTTTCATTCATTCATTCATTTTCTACCGCTTTATCCGAACTACCTCGGGTCACGGGGAGCCTGTGCCTATCTCAGGCGTCATCGGGCATCAAGGTAGGATACACCCTGGACAGAGTGGCAACCCATCACAGGGCACACACACACTCTCATTCACTCACACAATCACACACTATGGACAATTTTCCAGAGATGCCAATCAACCTACCATGCATGTCTTTGGACCGGGGGAGGAAACCGGAGTACCCGGAGGAAACCCCCGAGGCACGGGGAGAACATGCAAACTCCGCACACACAAGGCGGAGGCAGGAATCGAACCCCGACCCTGGAGGTGTGAGGCGAACGTGCTACCCACTAAGCCACCGTGCCCCCCGCACCTTAATCTTAAGTACTGTAAAAAAAATGTCCTTGGTCTTTTGAAGACTGTAAACATTTACCATCACAATTAAAGTACAAGACCCCCCAGTACAAGAAAGACATCTGTCGGTTAGGGCTTATTTTACAATTTCATTCTGCTGTACACAGTTTTCAAACTTTCCTGTTGAGCTGTTAAACAGAACAGAACAGTACCTATTCTGGTCAGCAGGTGGCACTGTTGTTAATACACAGCCATTGGACAGTTCTCATTCGTCTATTCATTTATTCACTGGAAGAGTTGGTGTGGTAATAATAACCTAACTGTTGTTGAGTCATAGTCTCAGGTAGCATCCCTTCTATCCCTAGCAACGCCCCTGACGATAACCCAAAAATGAAGCTACGTATCATACACACGTTCAGGTATCGTATCGCATCGTATCATATCGTATCGTATTGTACTAAACCAAGATTCTGCTCGACATCTGCGTACTTGAATAACATTAGGTTGGTGATGGCTACATTATCTTAGTTTGTCGGGAGATAAGGGTGGCGATGATAAAGGAGCAAAATCACATAAAAACCGCACGCTCTAACACTGAGACAACCGAATCTGTCGATTGCTATCGAGACTAAGGCCAGGCATCTCAGAGAAAAGATTTAAAATGACAAAAAGTTAAAATTATGACATATTAAAGTTAAGTCATGTGTAATAAGCCAATAGATGAGTTCCTCCATAAACTACAAGTTCAAATCTTTGTATAATAATCTGAATTATACAACGTTCGGCTCCAGAGCACTAATCTGATTGGTCAAGGGCCATTTGAAATGTCTTACTTTAACTAGCCACAAATTTTCGTGAGCTAATCCCTTAAGTGTTTTATTTCTTCCTTCCAGAACGAATGAGCTCATGCAGAACAAAAGAAGGCTATAAAAAAATACTGTATAAAAAAACTCATCTGGGAATAAAACACAGCTCCCGTGTCATGCCTGAGTTCTTCCGCTTGTTATTTTGTGAGTCATTTCAATCCCATCTGTGTGTGTACCCCCCTTCTCACTGCAGGATGCTGCAGTGCAGCTCTCAGTTTCTCTTGTACGCTTCGGAACGACGCGGATACACGTTTCCTGAAATATTTACGAGATATAAACATGCATTAGGATGCAGTCGCATGAACACACACCAACGCACACGTTGCCAAATTTTCAATCCAATCTTCTGTGGACATCTTTTATAGCCCATAAGTCATCATTTGTAAAGTCATCATTTTTTCCAAATCATGCCTGACTAGAATCCTATTTTGACGCCTCCCGTGTGGAGATAATGTCCATTCAAGAGAACGCGGAGTGAAAGAGGGACCAGGTGGCCATTAACAGCTGCTGATGCATAAGGCTGAATGATCTCAATGTAAATAATGCCTGTGTCACATGCCTCTTAACTCAACACTCCCCCACGGCAAATATCATTTACACATTCCAGAATTTTCTGTATGGTCTTAGTCAATCCCATCAGTTTTTTGTGCTTCCTTTATTTATTTATTTGTTTGTTTATTTATTTATTTATTTATTTATTTATTTATTTATTGAACTGGAGAAATTGGATCTGGTCAACCGTGCCTGTAAACTTTCCCAGAATGCACCACTGCTGACAAATATGTCCACCCCAGACTACACTTCCTAAAGCACACAAACATACATGCGCACACACAAACAGACAATCTTAGCAATCTGCTCAATTTGTTCATGTGACTATTTCCGATCCTCACATTCCTGCAAAGGTTCTGTTTGTTCTGTATCTATTTTGAGTTCATTTTTTCACCCACTTTGTTTGTCCTGTTTGTGGTTCTCCTTTTTGGCCTGTAACTGTGATTCTGATCCTGCCTGACGTCTGACGTCTTTTGTTCTCCTACCACTAATGACTAAATATATATTCCATTTCATAGCCATCTTTGAATCGTTTGTATCCCATGAGTCAATTTCTGCATAAAGAGACTAATAAGATTGTTCGCAGTCTAACAAATAACACAGTACTTCAGTTTAGTTTTACTGAATGGCTGAAGAAATGAGGCCCAAAATCTCTGGATCCATTTTAGCCATCTGTGGTTACGTTTCCCAAAAGGTTCATATGTAGCATTAATATTACAAGTAAATCAAGTCAAGAAGCTTTTATTGTCATTTCAACCATATATAGCTGTTGCAGTACACAGGGGATGTGGTAGCCCGTGGTTAAGGTGTTGGGCTACCAATTGGAAGGTTGTGAGTTTGATTCCTGCGTCCACCAAGCTGCCACTGCTGGGCCCCTGAGCAAGGCCCTTAACACTCAATTGCTCAGTTGTATAAAAATGAGATAAAATGTAAGTCGCTCTGGATAAGAGTGTCTGCTAAATAATGGAAATGGAAATGTACACAGTGAAATGAGACAACATTTCAAATGATAAAGCTACCAGTGAAGCAATCTGTCACTTAACTCCTCCTACACCTCTCAAGGAATTGTGGGCAGTATGAGCTGAAAAACTGACCACAGATCCACACAATAAAAAGCCACACTTTAAAATCTCTGGAAATATCTGACCATCTGGATAAATCAATCATAGCGTTAGTTCTGGCAGGCCACGTCGTCAAGCGTGCATCAGCTGTTAATCAGCTGTCCACGACGCGCACCAATCCGGTTACGACATCCGTATTACCCGACCATTTAAATTCCCATTCATAGAGCCGTTCAGCGCTTCGCTGCTGCCGCGGTCTAAACTCCCTCCTCCACCCCGACTCCACCACGCCGGAACCCGTGTTCGCTGTACCAGTTTACGTCTTAAATCTCCACATATTTTTCTCTCTCTCCCTCTCTCTAATTATTTGATTATCTATCTATCCATTCATTTATTACTTTCCAAAAACGTGTAAGTGAGATTATCAATACTATGCATGCTAGTGGTTCTGTTAGAGGGGGTCTATTCTATTTTCTAGTCGCTGCTCTCCCCGCTCTGTCCATGCACATGGACTCTTGCCCAGAACAGAACCATACCGCCAACACTAACTATGTATATCATCTAATTCCCTTGTGACAAAGTGGTCCTGACAGAACTCTGAGATACTTGATTCAACATACGACAATTTGAGACACACTAATTCTAATCTTGTGAACTATTTAGGACAGATAGTAAGCGAATTGGGATGCAGAGGTTGACTGTTTCTTGTACTGAATAATTTATACCACAAGATTGCTGGAGAGCCACTGATGGCCCTTTAACATTATGGTTAAGTCATTTATAATTTATTTAAGTTCCATCCTTCCATCCATCTATTCATTCTTCCTTCCATGCATCCATCCACCCATTTTTGTACCACATGTCCTACAGAGTCACAAAAAATCTGAAGTCTATCTCGGGGGACTCAGGGGATCCCACGGGCAGGGTACCAATCCACACACACTACGGAAAATTTAGATCCGCCTATAATGCATGTCTTTGGACTGCGGGAGGAAACTTGAGTACCTAGAGGAAACCTCAAAAACATGGGAATCTTCCTAAAGGTTTGAGACCAGCGGTATTCCTTCTGGAGAGCTTTTTACAAAATATTGATTGACAACAGCTAACAGATGCCTAATTTATCCCCCTACCTGCTTTCCCTCCAGCGTGTAGAGTCTCTTGACCACTCCTGAATCCAGCTTGATGGCATCGCTGATGTCTGTGAGCACTTGCTCGAACGAGTGTGCTGTCTTCTTGTTCAGGAGGATGCGCACGGCCTTACGCGGCTTCACACCGCTCCGGATCACCGTCACCAGCTTGGGACGAATGAAGTCCTTGTTTTCTCGCTCCCTCAGCTCATTCTTTAGTAGAGGCAAAGAGGAGAGAGAGTGTGACATGCCGGCCCTGATGTTCACAGACCAGTTGGGGTTCACATTCTTGGTGTAGTCCACTTTGCGGAAGGGTTCGTTGGAGGCACAGACGTAGCTCTCACCTGTTGAGCATGCGGAGAAGAAGAAGGGTGAGAGTTAGGGCTGTGCAATATCTATATAAACATTGGCAATGCACTCATACGAAAGAATGGCACATGCTATAGTAACAGCTCATTCACAGGAACTAGCAAAGCACATGCGCCATATAAAAAAGTGGCGATGGAAGCAACTCTAAATGAATTAAAAGAACGATCTGACATTAATTATTTTTGATTGCAGGCACATGACTGTGGTGTAAGAGGAATAGAACACTTTGTGAAATGCAACCCATCTAAGCAACCCACCACCTTCCAGAACTGTTTCTTCCCAATATCGTTCTTAATGAGTTCCTCTACATATTCATTTTTTATGTTAGTGTTCTCACCTTCCTGATATGGTTGCTTAGAACCTTCTATGATTTCATTACAAGATCAACCAGAGAAACTTTTATACTTTATGTCACAAGAGGGAGCACAGGAGAGGTTGGTGAGGAAACAACTCTTTTAACCCGCTGTAATCTACAATGATCAGGTTTCTTGTGGCACACAAGTCCACACTTCTTTCGTCGCTCATCTTTCCCAGGCCTTACAGCTCCATGATCTCCTCAAGACCTCTGTTGTTGCTGCTAATCTTGGCATTGAATTCATAATGGTAATAGTACGTCCTGAGTGGGAGGCTCTGGTTAATAACCAGCAATCCAAGGGTCATTGCTTCTTTTTGTCTTCCTCAAATCACTGTATGGTGTCCATGTTTGAGCTTCTGTTCTGTTTTGGGTACAGAAGCAAGCTGGAATAATCCATGGCTTTTTTAAGGTTTGTCTACTTTATCATGGCTCAAAAACTGAAGCAGTTCTCCTGTGGTAAGCCTCTTCTGAAAAGGAACCAGTCCTTGTTACCTAAAATTTCATCTCAGCAACAACTCGCATTGTTTTTATGTCCTTGTTCATGATTCTGAGGTTCCATGTTCTCATGATTGTAGTGGTTCTGATAGAGATGATAGCCCTTACTATGACTTTCCCTACCAGGCATCATGGGGGTCTTCTTTTAGAAATCCATCCTCTTTCAGGGATTAATTATTTCTAGCAACATTTCTGGCACCAAAAGGTAGTTTCATGGGTTGAGGGTTCTTCACCCCACGGATAACCCTCCTTCTTTCTCATCCGGGCTCGGGGCTATAAAATATAGTTTGATGCTGCAACAGTAGCTACTTGCAACTTGCTTTTTATAGAATCGATTACAAATTTTTGCGGTGTAAGTGCAATAAAACATACCTATGAAAGGAAAACAATCAACTTTGGGGTAGTCACTCCATTATTCCTTATAAGACTGTAGGTTATATAGTTCATAAGATAATAATAAGTCAAACTTGTAATCATCATGAAAATATGATTAGATTCTTTAATCGTAAAAGAAATTTCAAGACTTTCAGGGTACAATATTTCAAATTTCTCATATTTCTCGTTGATATTGATGTGCGTTGTTTCGGTGTTTACTCGAGTTTCTCTGTTGGTAAACTCTGCTGATAATGCCAGTTTTTATCAGCGAAGGCTTTTGTCTACGGCCAAACCTTTATCATTCTTATATATATATATATATATATATATATATATATATATATATATATATATATATATATATAGTACAAAAAGCATAATATTGCTGTAATGTATCTGTCATGACGCGGGGCAGGAAGCGGACCCAAACGCAGGATAGTAAAACAAAACAGGGTTTAATAAAGGGGAACACGAGACAGGACAAAGACAACAGTAGATTCCGCGCTGCCATCGGCAACGTGGCTCACATTTATACACAAGACAATCAGATACAATTAGGAGCAGGCGTGGAAACAGGGCAGGGCAGACAAGGACAGGGCAAACACGTGACGAGGAACAATAAC
The DNA here is from genome assembly GCF_022655615.1 of Tachysurus fulvidraco. NCBI lineage: Eukaryota > Metazoa > Chordata > Actinopteri > Siluriformes > Bagridae > Tachysurus > Tachysurus fulvidraco. The sequence continues at coordinate 27,040,537 of NC_062521.1, read as the reverse complement.
AAACATGCACGTGGCCAAAGTCCGGGCTGAATCATAACAATTGCACAATATTGTTATCTACACTCCCACACTTTTTGTACATAGCACTTTATGTTCATATTCTATATACGTATTTAATACTCATTCTGTCTATATTGTATCTCTGTCTATATTGTATTGTGTATATTGTCTTGTATAGTTTGTATAGTATAATGTTATTTATGCCTGTACTTTTGAGAGTCACAAACAGCTGGAACCAAATTCCTTGTGTGTGTCAACATCAACACACTTGGGCCGTGTCCACACTAAATACGGATATATTTGAAAACGGAGTTTACGTCTAAAAACGCTCCGTGTCCACATTATCATTTTCAAACGTTTTCCAAAAGTTGCTCATCCTCACTGAAACGTATGAAAGTGCTTACATCTCCCTACTGCGCATGAGTAAAGCTTCGACTTGGGTCATTTCCGCTAGGCGTTTATTTACTTTCGACGGCATCACATGACTTAAAATGCGTCATAGTATTCAGAAGCCTCCGTCTTCACGGTCCACACTAAGACGCGAAGACTGCGTTTTCGAATTTATCCGCTTTGGAGATCGTCTTCCAACAGCTACGTTTTCGTTGACTTTAAACACTGTCTCGGTGAGGACGAAAGGAACGAAAATGTATGACGAAAAGAAAACGTATTAGTGTGGACATGGCCTAGGCCAATAAACCTGATTCTGATTCTGATTCAAAGACTTATCATGAAAAGTTAAAACATGTCTTCATTTCTTCTCCTTAAGACTAGTGCAATGCCCTCTGTATTGGTGTCAGCCAGGTTTTTCTCCCACGCGCAGTAAGCGTGATCATATTTCTCCTAGACTACTCTCTCTTCATTGGCTTCCAGTGTGTTTTATGACTGATTTCAAGGTTTTAGTGTTTGTCTATAAATCCTTGAACGGTCTGGCCCCAACTTATCTTTTTGACCTTATTAAACCGTATGCTCCATTAAGGTCCTTTAGGTCTACGGATAACTTGCTTTTAGCTGTCCCTAAGGCAAGGATGAAGCATACAATAGGAGTGATAAAGCATTTGCAGTTGCTGCTCCTAAGCGCTGGAATTCATTGGATTTGTCAGTGAGAATGACCCCAACACTGACTGTTTTTAAATCTAGTCTTTCATTCATTCATTCATTCATCGGGCATCGAGGCAGGATACACCCTGGACGGAGTGCCAACCCATCGCAGGGCACACACACACTCTCATTCACTCACACACTCACACACTACAGACAATTTTCCAGAGATGCCAATCAACCTACCATGCATGTCTTTGGACCGGGGGAGGAAACCGGAGTACCCGGAGGAAACCCCCGAGGCACTGGGAGAAAATGCAAACTCCACACACACAAGTCGGAGGCGGGAATCGAACCCCCAACCCTGGAGGTGTGAGGCGAACGTGCTAACCACTAAGCCACCATTCCCCCCTAAATCTAGTCTTAACACATATTTTTATTCCTTGTCATTTAACTCAGTTTAGAAATGCGTGTGTTGTCTTTTGCTTTGTTGTTGTTTCATTGTTCATGTCTGGATGTACAACAGTTTACTCTGGTAAACTTCGGATGTGTAAAATGTGCTTTAGAAACAAAATAAACTTGAAACTTGAAACTCTTGTGTTCTGATCAGTGCAGCTCATGTTCACAATAACATTATATTGTTATTATTTTGCTGAATGTTGTAGTCGCATGCATTAAAACATGGCAGCATTTGATCCCAGGACACACAGCTTCCTACACGCAAGCTTTATTCCACTAATCAAGTTTCTTCAGAAAGACTTGTGCTGCAGATAACCAAACGAGCCTTTATATAGCCTGCCATAATCTCTGGAATGCACTAAAACAGCTCCAAAAGCTGTGATCGAAAGTTTTAATGGCTATGTTATCTCACAGAGGCACACAACTTCGATTACTCAGTGCTATCTTTGTGCGTTTCTTTGGGAAACCCTGGGTATAACAAGCCTCTTATACGGTTCATGTGTCCGGGTGGAATTCAGAGCACGCTGAGGCCACCTCTCTATTCTCTTCTCTTCTCATACTCTCGTGGTGTTGGCCGACGTCCCGACTATTTTCACCGACATTCCAAGGGGACAGTGCTAAATCGAGCCCTCCCTTTCCCAAAGGCCTACTCAAATCCACACTCTGATGGTAAATGGAAACCGCAAGAAGGGATGACTAAATCGATGGAGGAATGAATAAGCATTTCTCTCTAGAAAAACAATCAGGTCTGCATTAGTCAGGCAAGCAGGGTTTAAATTGCTGTATGCTACGGTTTTAATTTACACCGCTGAAGAAACTGATGAAAGTTTACTTTGTGTGTGTGTGTGTGTGTGTGTGTGTGTGTGTGTGTGTGTGTGTGTGTGTGTGTGTAAGGGTAGGCACAGCTTGGCACCACGGCACATGCAGCTGCTCTAAAAATGGACCTTTGTCACACAGAGACTTGCTGGAGCACCGGATGATGAAAAACAACCAACAACAACTAAAAGCACATAAATATAAATATTAAATCTGTGGATTTATCTCCTCATGCGAGTGCCAACACCAAACCCTTGCTGTACAAGTGCTAATGGAGCGAGAACGCTAGAAAAAAACAGGAAATATAGATGTTTAGATAGTCAATAATAAGCTACAGTAGCTGTCATGTAGCTATTGAGTATTTTGCTGCAGAATGACATGACAATAAAAGTTACAAAGGTTGATGTTACGGGTAGGATAAGGGGTATAGGTTAGCATTCTCTCTCTCTCTCTCTTTCTCTCTCTCTCTCTCTCTCTCTCTCTCTCGTAATATAAAGACATATATAGTGACTTGTCTTACACATTTTAACATTTCTCTCAGACGTGTCATGATGACAATTCATGACATTACACATACACATACACATACATACACATGTTGCATTTCTACTAATTCTTGCAATTCCACATATCATGCCTCCATTAATAAACCCATTTCATTCTTGATAAAGCTCGTCAGCCGTCTTATCACATGGCATTAAAAACAGAACATCTATGTCATCATGAAGATCGGTGTTTCAGGTTCAATGCTTTAATCGTTGTTTACTTTTGAAACGTATAAGAGAAAGTATTTATTGCGTATTCCAAACCAAAATTCTACATACCGCTGAAAACAACTATACACCTCACCACACCTCTACACACCTCTACACAACTCTACACACCTTAAAACAACTCTACAAACCACACCACTACACACATCTAAACACCTCGAAATACCACTACAAACCTCAGAACACCACTACACACCTCTACAAACCTCAGAACACCACTACACACCTCTACAAACCTCAGAACACCACTACACACCTCTACAAACCTCAGAACACCACTACACACCTCTACAAACCTCAGAACACCACTACACACCTCACCACACCTCTACAAACCTCAGAACACCACTACACACCTCACCACACCTCTACAAACCTCAGAACACCACTACACACCTCACCACACCTCTACAAACCTCAGAACACCACTACACACCTCACCACACCTCTACAAACCTCAGAACACCACTACACACCTCACCACACCTCTACAAACCTCAGAACACCACTACACACCTCACCACACCTCTACAAACCTCAGAACACCACTACACACCTCTACACACCACTACACACCTCACCACACCTCACCACACCTCTACAAACCTCAGAACACCACTACTTCACCTCTATCTGCCTGTGTGGTGGCAACCTTTTTTTACACGTTGCTAGTTGACTAGTTTGTTTAATAAACATCTATCTCCGTTTAAAGCAGAAGATGTTCAGTTCTCTCCAGCGCTGGAAAGCTGACCCTATATTAACACGGGTCCTACTTCTTGCCTTATCGTAAGCCTTTCTTCGCTTTCTTTCTTAGTTTTTTATCCTCCATGTCAATGTTTCAATAAGACACGCCCCTCTCTGCTCATTGGCTACGTTAGTTTTGTTTTTGTTTTGTTTGGCGGCCCAACATTTCTCAAACAACGGAGACCCCACCTTTAATAGTGAAACATTATCATGCTGACAAACTAGCCTGTGAGTGGAACTTCGAGCGGAAAAATATGGCCAAAAGCTAATAGATAAATCTTTTGTCAAGGGACCTGAGGGGAAAAAGACAAAAATATCTCGTTCCTGCATCAATCTCTTTGGTTTAAAATTGAAAATCCTAACCCGGTATCACATTCTAAAACACCTCAAGCTGGATTAATCCGCTGGAAAGACTAGTAGAAAGGGTCAAAGACTACTGAAAGCTAAACTTGTGTAAATGTGACAGTTCATCCTAATTTCACCAAATTGGCTTTTAAGCATTTAACAAACCTCCATGTTCAAATTAAACCACATATTCTCCTGTTTCTTCAGAGTTTCAAGCTTTAAACTATAAATCTACTTTAAAAGCTTCATGTGTCGAATGATAATAAAAAAGAGTCATTCCATTTCCACATAACAAGCGAACAGACTCCCAAGACACCGGGCTAATTTATTATTAAGCTGACAAATTAATAAAAAGCTAAATTAGCCGCTCGGCTCCAGCTGGGGTCACGGTTACTGATGAGAAGAAGAGTGAAACAAATGAGCAGTTTAACACACAAGGAAGGGGCGGGAACTTGTTACGGTTACACTGGGGATTGTGGGATACAAAGGCGTCATTGACACAGGGCTCAGGTGTGAAATTCCCACAGCGAGTAGAAACCCTTTTCCCTGTTTCATTAAACTAGTGTTCTTCGGGTGGCCAGCTGAGATTTCCCATTTACTCATCTTTAAACTGCATCAGCTGTGGCACTGTCATCTCCTTTGTCCGTCGTTACCATGATATACGATATATGAGCTCGGTGGATGATCAGCTGCTGTCTGTGCTTTGTGCTTTAACATGGACTGAAGTCTTTGAAGGGGGGCACGGTGGCTTAGAGGTTAGCACGTTCGCCTCCAGGGTCGGGGTTCGATTCCCGCCTCCGCCTTGTGTGTGCGGAGTTTGCATGTTCTCCCCATGCCTCGGGGGTTTCCTCCGGGTACTCCGGTTTCCTCCACCGGTCCAAAGACATGCATGGTAGGTTGATTGGCATCTCTGGAAAATTGTCCGTAGTGTGTGAGTGTGTGAGTGAATGAGTGTGTGTGTGTGTGTGTGTGTGCCCTGCGATGGGTTGGCACTCCGTCCAGGGTGTATCCTGCCTCGAAGCCCAATGACGCCTGAGATGACCCGAGAAGTTTGGATAAGCGGTAGAGAATGAGTGAGTGAGTGAGTGAGTGAGTGAGTGAGTGAGTGAAGTCTTTGGAAAAAAAAAGACATGCAATAAAATTTAAATACTGAAAAATTAACTAACGCTAAAATTAGCTAGTTTAATCAGTCGAACAGTCTTTCGCTACCTTTTCTTTTTTCTCCCTCTGTCATGAAGACCAAAAAAAATGCTGATGAGAAAACGCAAACTTCAAGGAACTTCTTCACCTTCTTTACAGTGCTGGAATTGACTCAAACCTTTAATTACAAATGATTCTTCACAGAACGTGTTACCATAGCAACATTTCTTTTACAACTTAACTATGATTATTAAGCGGAATTATTCTAATTTGAAGATGACAGTGATGTCTGTACAGTCCCTGTCAATGAGCAATAACATTCCTGATCAACTGCATTGATATAAACCCGTGATTTGCCTTGCAGCCGGAACTACTTTCACAGCTGCTCTTACCAAACACTTCAGAATCCAGAATCTATTTTGTACATCCGACATGACTCGAGTGTGGATTTTCAAATCCGTGAATAAAATCAATCCCCGAGTTCACACCTGAACTGAGAATCAAACCCACAACACTGGTGTTTTGTATCAGACACATGAACACTGCTCTGTTCTACTATACATGCTTTAATCTCCTAAATAAATCTAACACTGTACTTCTACTGTATTTCCCATCAGCACCGACATCCTGCTGAGATTTCACACTATAATAATGTGCTTTACGTCATTTATACTACATGAATGGATCACGCTCACTCTACATCGTTCAGTCCGGTCATTAGAAACATAACGATTTGTTAAGAAACGCTATACTTTCATTTTTTACACTGTAAATACGTAGAAAATGGACTGCTGTGATAAGCATTCATTCATTCATTCATTCATTCATTCATTCTCTACCGCTTTATCTGAACTACCTTGGGTCATGGGGAGCCTGTGCTTATCTCAGGCGTTATCTCAGGCATCAAGGCAGGATACACTCTGGACGGAGTGCCAACCAATCACAGGGCACACACACTCAGGACAAATTTCCAGAGATGCCAATCAACCTACCATGCATGTCTTTGGACCGGGTGAGGAAACCGGAGTACCCGGAGGAAACCCCCACAAGGCACAGGGAGAACATGCAAACTCCACACACACAAGGCGGAGGCTGGAATCGAACCCCCAACCCTGGAGGTGTGAGGCGAACATCCTAACCACTAAGCCACCATTCCCCCCGCTGTGATAAACAATGATTGATAAATCTATCAAGTCAATGAATTAGTTATGTTTCAATTATTTTATTATTAATATCTCTCCTCTGCTTATGGTATTATGCAAAATGATGAATGTTTGCTTATAAATGTGCAATGATTCATCTTTAGAATGAAATGATCCAAAAATTCGATTGTTCTTAAAGGGTTTGTTTTAGTGAATTACTTCAGGCATAATTATTAAACAGGAGAGATCAGGCACGGAGAGCGTCGTTAATCGGTAGAGCGAGCATCGCAATGTATTCCCTCTCTCTCTCTCTCTCTCTCTCTCTCTCTCTCTCTCTCTCTCTCTCTCTCTCTCTCTCTCCCCTGGGTAAGATAATGCTTTTGGGAAACAGCCTAGATTGTGAAGTGACAATTAGACAAAAACTGCATACTGCTGTGACAGAACCTTTATGCAGGCAAACTGATTAAAAAACTGAAGCCAGGATGCCCCCCACACCCACCCACCCCAAAACACACACACACACACACACACACACACACACACTTTTCAGATGTTACTCTTTTGGTTTGTGATTTTAGCTTTGAACAAATCTCGCTCCATCTGCATGACTCACGTCACATTCACACGAATTGGCCTTGCTTCCTAAATCTGGCGAACAGGATGAGTATCATCACAGCTCTCATGGAGTCTCTTTATGGAACTAACCCCTGGAGGCCGAAATCGATCTCGGCGTGCCATGTGGATTTGGAAATTGTAGTTGTGTAAGCGTTCTGCTTTAACTGCATGCATGTTAAAAACTCACCAGCACTTACAGCTGCTTCCTGGACACAAATCGACTCAACCGGACATTAATAGAGTCATTATGAGTCAAAGACTCGAGCTCTAGTCTCAGCTTAACTCAACAACTAAGCATTAATGTGTACATTTTTTTTTAATCTCAACTGAAGAATATTATTTTTATGTTTGTTTTAGATAGATTATTATATTATCTAAAAAAAAAAAAAAACTCTTATCTTCACCCATATATTTGTTTTATATATTTTTGTCTTGAATAAGTTCCCAAACCTGCTGTAGTCTCATACAACCTCAAGGTAATATAGTATAATATACATTTTATAATCCTTCAGTGGCACTTCAGTCCTTGTCTCAACTCTTCTTGTCAGAACTACAGCTCAAAAACCGCACAAAGGAACTGAAACAACTGAAACTAAAACCTTCAGGCATTTTTAAAATGAAAGCACATACATTCGCACCTTTTCAGGTTCAGCATGAGAAAAAGCTCAGTGATGTAGAACATCGTACACTCTGTAATCCCCCTTTCCCTTAAATGACCTTGATTGTAATAAACATATTAAATATCTTTCTGATTTTCGGATAATAAACAGACTCCTGGTGCATACATAAGGCAGTGGGATTTTTGCCCCATTGGCCTCTATTTAGCTCTTGCTACAGTTCCCTTTTTTGATTGTGCAACATCAGCTATTTTTATTTAGATTTATTATTATTATTTTTTTTTAAAAACAATATATCTAATTTATAGATGAAAAATAGTAAATAGCATTTCACTACATGTAATGTGGGTATACATTTTATTAGATGCAAAATGGAGCAAACTCTGTGATATCTGGAGGATTTACAACTTTTCAATATGACTGCAGATACATTTTGAGCCTTTTCGAGCATGTTGAGCTCTTTTTGGGGTGTGAAGTCATCACAACACACACCCACTCACAACACACACACACCCACAGACACCCACACCCCCACGCACCCACACACACACACCCACACACACACACACATCCAAACACACACACACACTTTTGCATAAACAAACAAACAAACAAATAAATAAATAAACAAACAAACAAATAAATAAATAAATAAATAAAATCAGTCTGTACTGCAACATATCAATGGAATTGATTGTCCAAATGCTTTGGTTTTAATCGTTGGTTAATCTGTATAAAAAATATAGAATTGTTGAAGATGAAAATTGTTTATGCATGAAAGCTTTTAAGCTCCACATTTTAACGTTGTAGCACACTGACTACCAAACAAACAAATAAAAAAAAATAACTGACATATGAACTTGGTGTGATTGGATTAACAAACTGCTGCAATCTCTCACATAATCCTACCCCGCATAAGCCCCGCCCACTTACCCCACATCTGTCACCCAGACTCTGCTAGACGGACAGACAGACACAACGGCACGGTTAGTTTCAGTAAATTAATGACAATTCAAATCTGCCAGTGGATGTTAGCTAACTTTATAATGATCGACAGTTACCTCTATTTCTTATGGATGGAACCCAAAACAACTTGGCTGAGTGAAATGAAACTAGGTTTTCATGCCAATCAAATGAATTAGATGATGATTAGATGTTAATTAAGGGATTATTCGTAACACATTAGAGCCTCATGGCGCATTACTGATGTAAACAATGCTCGCAATAAATCATAGAATAAAGGCACAGTTAAGGATGTATGAGGAAAGTGTTGCTGCTTCTTTAACTGTGCAATAAAACACTTGAGATGATGATTTTGTGCTTTTGAATTTTGAATTATAGACTGTGTGCGTTTGCTTTCTTTGGCCAAACTGTTCCTTTATTGGATGTACACACACACACACACACACACACACACACACACACACACACACACACACACACACACACACACACACACACACACACACACTCACCCTCGACAAGCTCATCCAGGCTGGTAACCTTCCTCGCGCCGTCTATAGTATAAATGCAGCGCACCCCCTGCGGTAAGCTCGCGCTGTCCGTCAGAGAGCGCGTGAGCTCCATGAGCAGCGCATCCAGAGAGCGGAATCGGTCCCCGGACACGGCATACGCCAAGCCCTCGAAGTGACGGTCTCCGTTGCGGTAGAAGCGCACTTTCCGTGCTTTCTTCTCGGCGGCGAGTGAGCGCAACGTACGTGCCCGGTAGAAGCTGCAGTGCGCGCTGTGCGCAGGACTCGCCACGGAGCCGTATCCGTTCCCGTTTCCACGGGACGCTCCACGAGAACCGGCTGCGCTTCCGCGCCCCGAACGTGATGCCTTTTCCCTCTCCTCAAAGTGCTCCCACTCGATGCTTCTACTTAAAGACATGATACAGAGATTTGGACGTGTGAACGACTGCGTTTACGGGTCGCCGGCGCGTCGCGGCTGGATGAAGCGGCCCGGTTTCACGTCACTCATCAATTCAGAAATGTGCCAAAAAAAAAAGGACAACTTTTGAACTTGGGTACAAGTTGGGCATCCGACCAACCAGCGCTTCTAATGCAGGAAATTAAACCAAAAATCTAACCAAAAGTCAACTCCTAGGATTGGCACCAAATCCCCAAACTATTTAATACGTCTGGAAGATGGGAATCCCGCTGAAAAGCCTCCATACATTCACAAAGCAGGTGATCAGTCATGTAAAGCCTCCAGTCCAAGCAGTAGCTCCGTTATTCCAACCTAATTCCGCTCTCTCAAACATACATACGCGCGCACACGCGAACGCGCGCGCCCACGCACCCTAACACGTAACACAACACTGTACACTAAACACGCCCTCTCTGAGTCTGCCATCCCACGATTGGTTAGAGCGATGTTGAGTCGTGACGAGTCAAATTTACGAATCGGTTCTTTTAAATGAACCCGAATTCCAAGAATTTTGATTCAGCAATTCGTGGATTTCTAAGAAGCTGCCTGAAAGATTGCCTGAAGTCTATCCTGAAGTGATCAGCAAATACATGGAAGTACATCCTCTACCTTTAGGACCCTGTAGGGCTCTCTGTGTTTCAGTAATATCTGAAACACTTCCTTTGCTCCTGTTGTCATCATTTCCATGCAGTTTAATTTTAGTCACATTGTTCTAAATGTAAAGCATGTTGCTCACTCCTGTGAAAGTAGACCGTTATGCAAGTGTTGTGGGTGATATTCACTTCCGAGGCGTGAGAGGAAGCTGACAAAGGCACATTGATAATAAAGCAGGGCCATTGTGTAGGCTTCCCACGTTCCTGGTCCAACAGCTGATGATAGATGAATGACATTAAACCAGAAGCTTATCTAAATCAATGAATGAAATGAATGAAGTCTTAACTCTGGAAACTTGACCTCCCACATGGAAAAGTAATGGTAATGGAATGGTTATTCATCTTGGAATGGAATTCCCAGTCCACCTTGTTTCTTTGACACAAGGTCAAAACAAGATTTCCCTTTGTGTGATTTGTGCTTCTTAAAAGCCACATAAGTTAAAAATTGTAGCCTTTTCCATTGATATCAGCCCAGCTGTATTCACATAATAAGACCATATTGAGATCATTTGTGACCAACGATGGACGAGATTATATGTCTGCATTATATGTCTTTTCTAACCCGCCAGTCACATAAAAATAATTAATTCAGATGTTTTTTATATACAGTATGTTGCAAATTTAGAGTCTAGCCATTAAAATATGCTCATACTCTGGGCATCCATGTTGTTTTCAAGCTGTTTAGACTGGAATGCATCAAAACCGACGTAGAACTGAGTTGAACTGAAGTATGATGTTGGAGAATCAGAATCAGAATCAGAAAGAGCTTTATTGCCAGGCATGTTTTCACCTGCGAGAAATTTGTTATAGTGACAGAAGCTCCACAGTGTAGCAGAATGACGTATACAATATAGACAAATTGTATGTACGAGTGTGAAATGAGCAATTGAAATATACATAAGTAAATAGTGTGTGAGAATAGTGTGTGTTCTGTATATGCTAAGTGTTCATCAGATGGATTGTCTGAGGGAAGAAACTGTTCCTATATCAGGTTTATTTATTTATATATTTGTTTATTCAGGTTTATTTGTATAGCACATTTACAAACAGCCACACGGCTGAAGTGAAGTGAAGTGAAGTGACATATGGCTATGTACGGTGACCCATACTCAGAATTCGATCTCTGCATTTAACCCATCCAAAGTGCACACACACAGCAGTGAACACACACAGCAGTGAACGCACACACCGTGAACACACACACACCCAGTGGGCAGCCACACACCCAGTGGGCAGCCATTTATGCTGCGGCACCCGGGGTTTGACATTTCAGTTACACTTAAAAATACGCACATACACAATAAGATAGTTCAAGAAACTAAAATAAGAATTATTTAAAAAATAAAATAACCAGATTAAAAGAAAGTAATATGGATATAAACCATAAGATATAACAGACATAAAATACTAAGCAATCATGAAAAGGCTAGAGAAAATAAGTGGGTCTTTAGCATGGACTTAAAGATGGCAACAGTTCAAAGAGGGAGGGTGCTGGATGTGAGGGGTCCAGAGTGATTGTCTTTGCCCTTTTGCTCACTCTGGAGAAGTACAGGTCTTGGAGAGTAAGGAGAGTTGTGCCAATGATTTGCTCAGCAGCCCGGACTACCCTCTGTAGTCTTCTGGGGTCAGGTTTGGTAGCGAAGCTGAACCAAACAGTAATTGAAGTGCAGAGGATGGATTCGATGATGGCAGTGTAGAACTGTTTCAGCAGATCCTGTGGCAGGTTGAACTTCCTCAGCTGGTGAAGGAAGTACAACCTCTGCTGAGCCTTTTTCACAATGGAGTCAATGTGAATGTCCCATTTCAGGTCCTGGGAGATTGTGGTTCTCAGGAATATGAATGACTCCACTGCTGTAACAATGAGTATGATGAATTGTAGAATTATTACATATGAGCAACGTATTAAGTCAAATTACCGTTAAAAGGTTAGACATGGTAGGTTGATTGGCATCTCTGGAAAATTGTCTGTAGTGTGTGATTGAGTGAATGAGAGTGTGTGTGTGAGTGAATGAGAGTGTGTGTGTGCCCTGCGATGGGTTGGCACTCCATCCAGGGTGTATCCTGCCTTGATGCCCGATGATGCCTGAGATAGGCACAGGCTCCCCGTGACCCGAGGTAGTTCGGATAAGCGGTAGAAAATGAATGAATGAATGAATGAATGAATGATATAACTCCAAAATAATTCACTTTAAGATGTTTGTTAACTGCAAATTTTGAGATAAATCCTTACTTTGATGTCTTAATCTTTGAAATAGAACTGCATTTATGGCTTTTAGCTCATTTATACTAGCTGCCCATGCTAACAGCCTATTGTTATGGCTAATTAAAAATAATAGGCAGAGCTCTACAATGGAAATAAAGGTACATTTGTCAAAAAACATCTATTAGTTTTCTCTTGCTGATCCCCTAATTTTTAATTCTATCAGATGTCCATTGCTACATGTACAGTACATTAGTCATTTATATTGATGTAACATGGCATGAGTGTGAGCAGTGGTTTTAGACACTGACAATATGGCGGTAAAAACACAAACAGTGAGGAAAATGGGAAGGAAGTGTCCCAGCAAAGAGGAAATCCAGTGCACATTCACAGACACTCACTAATCCAGCCCAGTGGGCAATCCCACCCAACGGGAAAAGGACAAAGAGGCGTAAATGAGGGCTGAAAGAGACTCTAATGCCCAGTGAACCACCTCTAATGCTGTTCTGCTGGAAAGAGGATGGAACTCACATTGTGTAGTGCACAAATCTCATGATTGACAAATAGCCTGTGATGAGTTTAGTATTTAAAATAAACAAAACTGTGTTGTTGTTGTTGTTGTTGTTGTTGTTGTTGTTGTTGTTGTTGTTGTTCTTCTTCTTCTTCTTCTTCTTCTTCTTCTTCTTCTTCTTCTTCTTCTTCTTCTTCTTCTGTCCATTATTATTATTCACTGTGAACATGATGTAAACTGTTACCAGTGTGGTTTTGCTGAAGCTGTGATTTAGCATTTAGTTTTGAACATATGAGTGTTATTGCATTATAACATATATAAGAGCCAATCATGTCCCACTGTGCAAATGCTTCTTATGCAATCCCAGATTATTACATTTATCCGTGTCAGTCCATCCGTCAGTCCATCCATATGTCTGACTATCTCTCTCTCTGTAACTAGCTGTCTGTCTGTCTGTCTGTCTGACTGTCTGTCTGTCTGTCTATCTATCTATCTATCTATCTATCTATCTATCTATCTATCTATCTATCTATCTATCTATCTATCTATCTATCTATCTATCTATCTGTCTGTCTGTCTGTCTGTCTGACTGTCTGTCGGACTATCTATCTATCTATCTATCTATCTATCTATCTATCTATCTATCTATCTATCTATCTATCTATCTATCTATCTGTCTGTCTGTCTGTCTGTCTGTCTGTCTGTCTGTCTATCTATCTATCTATCTATCTATCTATCTATCTATCTATCTATCTATCTATCTATCTATCTATCTATCTATCTATCTATCTAAATTAAAAATGTCCTCGAACGCATCACTGCATTACTCTACTAATAATTTTAAGCACTTTTACAAATGTATGCAAACAGCCCTTTTAAAATAAAGATTATTTCATGAAACAAAAATACATTAAAATACTAAAAGTACTTTCACAGCAATGTATTTATAAAAATCATTATTATAACAATTTTATTTTTATTTACAGCACGATTTGTTTGTATTTTAATTACAGACGTGACTTTTCAGGCAGTGTTTTGCAGGGCTCATACTTCATGACTGATCCAAATCTGCCATCTAGTGAACACAACATTGAACTCCTCAGTGATGACGCATTTTCAGGATTCATTCTAAGAGACCTGTCTAGACTGACACACAACAGACTTTTCTGGAGATCTATGAATCAATGAATCGGTCATTCAATATTATACAGTGATATGAATATGAATATATTGATATCACCTGTTTTCTCTGAAGGGTGCCAATAATTGGGAAGTTGTGGCCTAAAGGTTAGAGAGTCTGACTTCTAACCCTAAGGTTGGGGGTTCGAGTCTCGGGCCGGCCACGACTGAGGTGCCCTCGAACAAGGCATCAAACCCCCCCCCCAACTGCTCCCCGGGCGCTGCAGCATAAATGGCTGCCCACTGCTCCGGGTGTGTGTTCACAGTGTGTGTGTGTGTTCACTGCTGTATGTGTGTGTTCACTGATGTGTGTGTGTGTGTTCACAGTGTGTGTGTTCACTTTGGATGGGTTAAATGCGGAGAACAAATTCTGAGTATGGGTCGCCATACTTAGCAGTATGTCCTTTCAATTTCACTAATTCTGGAACTGATAGGCTCCTGCTATGGTGGAACTTCACATATTCATTCATGCTGTAGATCTACATGAAGATAAATAAATGTTCTTAAAAAGTATTACTTCAAACAATAACATGGAGCCCTAAAATATAGAACACCCTCTAAATAGGGTTCCTGTTACAACCACAGAACAACCACAAAACAACCAAAGAATCCTTAAGTGTGGATCTGGGTGTCCCACCTCACACCTGCAGGGTCCCCACTTCTTGAGCTCTGGTTACTGTCTTAAAAAAACCTCTAGATGTTTCATTCTATCTCCAAAAAGCACTGTAGGGTGATTCGGTCCATCTATCCATTTTTTGTAGCACTTAACCTACATAGGGTTATGAAGAACCTGGAGCCTTTTCCAGGGGACTTACAATGCAATGGGTGAACATCTCTCTTACCAACCTACAACACAAGTCTTTGGCTGGAGAGGAAAGTTATATTTTCAACTAGCGTTCCTGGGATAGTCTCGGGATCCACCACGGCCACGGCTACAATTTATCACTTACTGAAAATGAATGAAGTAACCCATGTATAACCAAGTACAATCCTCACTCTGGAATGGATTCCACATTTACTATAATAAGTATAATACACTTCTGAAAGTGACGTCACATACGGCTTCAGTATGGCTGAGCCATACTCAGAATTTGTTCTCTGCATTTGACCCATCCAAAGTGCGCGCACACACACACACACACACACACACACACACACACACACACACACACACACACACACACACACACACACACACACACACACACACACCCGGAGCAGTGGGCAGCCGTTGCGGGGTTCGGTGCCTTGCTCAAGGGCACCTCAGTCGTGGCCGGCCCGAGATTCGAACCCACAACCTTAGGATTACGAGTCAGACTCTCTAACCATTAGGCCACGACTTGCACTTTATAAGTATAATACACTTTATATAATATACTTTAACATACGATTCTGTTTATACAAGCAAACGGAAGCATCCTCATTGCTAAGAAGTTTTTTGTATGTTTTGCATCCTTGAGTCATTATAAACTACAGATCCAAGTGACCTGGATCAAAGTGACCCAGAAACGGTCAGAAAGCTCTTGGCAAAGCAGGCAGCACTGTGAACAGTCAGTCGTACTCATCAAGGGAATCTAAAAATATTAAAACAGAATAAAGCTCATCATCCTACCATACTGAAACAGCTAGAAAAAAAAACCAGAAAGGAAACATTTCCAAATACATAAAAAGATAGAAATAATGCAGAGCCTTTTATAGTCTGTTTCCTCCACCTTGATCATACACAGGAGAAATCATGGGTTTATATTAAAGCAATGTGTTATCATTTCTATAGTAACAGCTCTCACCGGGACACACTCCTATACTATGTAGCTGTGTTCATTACTTTTGACTTATGTAAAGTAAATGCAAGAGTCAGGAATGTCTAAATGATGCTTCAGGGGTTAAATTAATTCGACTGTAAATTTTCTGGCTGTACACAAGAGACTCCTAGTGACCACCATGTGCATTTCTCTGACTTTCTGTCCACATGATATCAAGATACCTCTTTATAGACAGCTATGTGCCCTATTTGCTATTACACAAACACAAATGCCCACAATCCTATACTGTTTGCCCAGAAATACCCACAATGTGCACAAATATCTGGATGGAATCCCATACCCACAATCCTGACCCACACACCACAATCCATCAGTAACCTTACCTCGAGATTTAAATGATTCAAATTGCCTTTAGTGGCCATAATAAGCTTATTGGGTAATGTGTGTTGAGTAATTACATAGTACTACAACTAAAAAAAAGAAGAAGTAGCTATAATGGAGGAAATAATTTCATTTCCAGAGTGCTGGGATAATTACAGCCTTTCCTAAAATGAAAGGACAGCGATGGGAAACTTTTCAACCTTTGGTTTTGAGAGCTTGATAGAAACAGGCTTACGTATTTCTAGCCTTTGCTACTGTACATGGAACGAACAAAAACAGAGACTGTGGGACTTTCTAATTAGTGTAAAGTTTCAGCTTATGTTTTTTAATTATTTATTAAAGCATATCATTCAACTTGTATTCAGTAACTATAGTGAAACTAATGGTA
The DNA here is from genome assembly GCF_022655615.1 of Tachysurus fulvidraco. Classification (NCBI taxonomy): domain Eukaryota; kingdom Metazoa; phylum Chordata; class Actinopteri; order Siluriformes; family Bagridae; genus Tachysurus; species Tachysurus fulvidraco. The sequence goes on along the minus strand of NC_062521.1, from coordinate 27,023,844 downwards.
TAATGCGATAGTGAGAGTGAAGGACAACTTAGCTACTTTGTCACCGGATACGGAGAATGTTTAGACCTTGTTAATGATTTTCTAAGGGAAAAGCCTAGTGACAAATCTAGTCAACATTCCATCTCATATTACAGCTGATGATTATATGAGCTGAGAGAGCGGGTTGCTTGAGTGGTTTACCACTAGTGTGTAAAGCCTGACTGAGACGACCTGAGTGAACTGATTCAGTTTCAGAAGACCAATCAATAATCACCAATGCTTCCAACACCTAATAACTAATCACAATCACAACTAACACCCAATCACTAATCACTACTACTACCAACACCCAATCACTAATCACCAATGCTTCCGACACCTAATAACTAATCACAATCGCACCCAACACCCGATTACTAATAAGTATTGTTCCCAAAACCCAATCAATAATCACCACTACTCCGAAACACCCAATCACTAATCACTACTACTACCAACACCTAATCACTAATCACCAATGCTCCCAACACGCAATCAATAATCACCAACAATCACAATCACAGCCAACCACACTAATCACCACTATTCCCAACACCCAATCACAAATCATCGATGTTTCCAACACCCAATCACTAATCACCAACACCCAAATCCCTAATCATCATTGTCCCCAGTGACTAATCACCATTTTTTCCAATGACCAATAATTGACCGTCATAATAATTGTTCCCAACCTTCAATAACCGATCATTATTGTTCACACTGAACAATCACTTATCTCAATAGTTCCCAACATCCAATAACTGTTTTCCACTACTCCAAACACCCAATCACTGAACACTATTATTGCCAGTAACCAATCATTAATGCTCTCAACCACTTGATGATGAATACTGTTATTCCCAATGAACACTTACTTATCACCGTTGTTCCCAAACACCAGTCACGGATCATCATTGCTCACGAGGACCAATTACTCATCACAAATATATCCAATAACCAATCACCTATTACGATTGTTCCCAGTGGCCAATTACAGACCACCATCGTTCCAAATGGTTGATTACTTTTCCCAATGACCAGCGTATATTAAGTGATGATGTCCTAAGACACACTTACTTTATCGTGTAAAACACTTTGATATACAAATTATTGTGACAATTCAATGACTATAAAAATGACTTTGACATCTGGTAAACTCTAGTGATGTTTTGATTATGCATTAGCAACCTTTTACCTAAAAAGAAATACTGGCACTGTTTAGAACAAAAAGGTTACACCAGTGCATTTAATTGCCATTGATATGTCTAAGAGTAGGGGGAACACGGTGACTTAGTGGTTAGCACGTTTGCCTCACACCTCCAGGGATCGATTCCCGCCTCCGCCTTATGTGCGGAGTTTGCATGTTCTCCACGTGCCTCGGGGGTTTCCTCCGGGTACTCCGGTTTCCTCCACCGAGAATATGTTGGCACTCCGTCCAGGGTGTATCCTGACTTGATGCCCGATGACGCCTGAGATAGGAACAGGCTCCCCGTGACCCGAGAAGTTGGGAGTTGGGATAAGCGGTAGAAAATGAATGACTGAATGAATGTGCAAGAGTCGTACGCTGCCTAGCAGTCTCTTTCTTTCACATACACACACATACATAAAGGAATAACGATATATTTGCCTGGAGTGGCCTTGGCTGTGTTTAAGGATCAATCAGCTGAATGGTGAAGGTTGTTTAATTTTATTATTACAAATGAAGGTTTTGGATTAATAGCAGGACGGATGTACATGTCAATAAATATCTGCCTATTTAAAGTGTCATGAGTCTTCCAAGACGCTCATTACGGAGTTGCGCCCCCTTACATCAACAACCAAAAGCAATCCAAGGTGACACATCAGACAGCAGTTTAATGTGCCAGCCATCTCGTCAGCTGGCTCTCATTCACTGCTCTCCCCTGCAGAAATAAGAGTGCGTCTGGTGGGGCCATGAAGCAAACACATACTTTATCAAGGAGAACGCGTTTGTATCGATCTCAAGAGGACGTTATTGCAGGGCTGATTTCACAAAGTACTATTGATAGTGAGGTGAGAGGAGCCCACAGGTTTAATTTAATTTATACCTTAGTGTTCCTCAAGGCCCACTTCTGATTAGTCAGGATACAGCAGCTCTACGTCCAGTTGCGAATCAAATGAACCTGATATTTGAGAAATGCTTCAGAAAACTGCGTTGGGCCACCAAACAAAACAAAAATCAAAACAAACGTGTAGCCAAAGAGCAGAAAGGGGCGGGTCTTGTCAATATGGGTGGAGAGAGTGTTCAGTGCGCATGTGCGCATATTCACAGATTGGAGTTTCCCGAGTCAATAACTCCTGAGCTAAACGCTGTTACTACACAAATAACACCGTAGTAAAGGCAGCTACAACCGCGTTTTGCTAGTAACAGCGTTTAGCTCAGGTGTTATTGACTCGGGAAACTCCAATCTGTGAATATGCGGCCAACTTCCTGCTCCTTCAGTTCTCTCCAGCGCTGGAAAGCTGATCCTATATTAACACGTTCTACTTCTTGTCTTATCGTAAGCCTTTCTTCTCTTTCTTTCTTTGTTTTTATCCTCCATGTCAATGTTAAAACCGCTTTCTGCTAATGTCACACATGTGCACTGAACACTCTCTCTGCCCATATTGACAAGACACGCCCCTTTCTGCTCATTGGCTACACATTTGTTTTGATTTTTGTTTTGTTTGGTTGCCGACGTTTTCTGAAGCATTTCTCAAATATTGGAGACCCCACCTTTAATGACGCCCCATAAGGACATTAGAAAATATGTGTAATTGTTGATTTACTCTTTGCTCTTTTAAAATTTGCTCTTTTGGAAAAAGTATCATTGTCAGCGCTTTAACAGTCAGATATAATACTTGAATTGTTTTTTTTTTTTTAGCTTTCAGACATGCTAAAGTATTCAAGATTGTGATTTGTGGTTTCTCTGTAACTCGACAAGCTTCATTTTTTGTATCAAAAGAGATTAAAAGAGAACTGGGTAACGGAAAAACTAGCCGCTATAGCATAAGTATTAACAGGAACGTACTTATTTTGTCAGTGCTCCATGGCATGAAATGTAATTACAAATGGATTAAGACATCTGATGTGGCTGGGACTGCATATACTCGCTTAATTTAAATCCAAGGATTGTAGACAAAGTCTGTAGTTGGATCAATACACATGTAACCAATATCAAACAATGAACTAAAGTTTTTTGAGAGTCAGAAAACTGGAATAAACTCAGAATAGAAAAGTCAAATTTGGAAATGAAGTACACAACAGATAAAGTAAAACAATGGGAAAGAGTGCCCTCTGGTGATCTGGACAGGTACTGTCAGTGGCGGCTCTGACGAACACAGAAAGAGCAATGTGTAAATAGATAAAGTACTTGATGTGAAGTATCTGTATTCATTGATGGAGGCTTTAAAACAATGTTGTATGTTGCTCTGTAAATGTAACTGTATAAATGGACAAATTAATTAAAGACCGAAAACAGAAGAGGTGAAATCACTAAGGTAACAAACTAACGATGTGAACGGAGCAGAGACAGGGTCGGAGCAGAAAAGTAAATAAATAACTTTCATATAAAAAAACAATGTAGTCATTGTACATCAAACTGCTGTGGAAAATAAATAGTACATCTATAACATCTATAACTCCACAACCTCAAGTGTTTTATTCTTGGAGTCTCAAAGTAATAACTGTTCTTTAGACAAAATGTAAACAAAGCTTACAAACTGGACCTGAATAAGGATCTGTTCGATGTGTTTACCTGGAATAGTGAAAACTGTACTTTCTTCTTTGCTATATAATGGTGTACAATAGACTGGCTGAAAGCACAGAGCCACAGATGTGTCTTACCCGACATTGTCATCTTTGCATTGCTGCAGTGTGACTCAAGTTCATTGACGACTAGTTTCACGGTGCATAACAAGTGCCTGCTGCGTGGTGCCATTGTCTGGTCAGTACATCGCATCGCTGCTTTAACATTTTTTTTCTACAACTTTCACAGACCATGTGTCATCTGTGACAGGAAGTCGGTAAGTTGGCGTGTCTCATTTCCATGTGATATGTTTCATTAAGTAGGTTGTGTGAGCTACAAGTAAAATGGGGCATAATATTAAACATATTAATCTGCTCATCCACTCTGGACATGTGTGCAAAAGTTTGCACACCCTTTATGGAATTTACAACAAATTCTAAAACAAAGCTTTCTGGGAAATGTTCACAATGGATCCATTTTAGAAAGTTACAGTAGAACCATTAATCATCTAAAGCAGTGGTCCCCAACCCCCGGGCCGCGGACCGGTACCGGTCCGTGGACCAAATGGTACTGGGCCGCCCAAGGAACATAAAATTTTTTCCATTTTATTTACTGTGGTGTATTTCTCACGGGTTTGTGCGACTTTCCATGGACGAGAGGTTAACCGGGAGCTGAGAGACGTCACCTAAAGCCGCACCGATACCGCGCACGCGCAAAATATCATGATATCGGGCCGGGTTTAGGTGACGTCTGGAGCTGAGCGGCTGCAAGCGGCAGTGGTGTTGTAGCTTCGGTGGAGAGAAGGTGTGTATCGCTCTTCTCTCTGTTCACCGGTACTTTGTCATGTTTAACAGTGCTTGGTGTACGTCTATATTGTGTTTGCTCAAATTTAACCCACAAATTAGCAAAAATGAGCATGAAACAGACGTCGTTAGAAAGTTAGAAACTCTGCCGGTGTTCTGGATTAAAGTCATGGCGGAATACCCTGAGATTGTCACCACAGCACTTACATCCCTATTGCCATTTCCGACATGCTATCTGTGTGAAGCGGGGTTTTCTGCAGTGACGGTAACCAAAACAAAACAACGCAATAAACTGGACATAAGCAACACACTTTGGGTGTCATTGTCTCCTGTTACCCCAGATGGAACCGTCTCATTGCAAAAGAAACAAGCTCAGGGTTCCCGTTGATTTAGCGTTGTAGTGAGTTAAAAAGGCATGTTTAAATACAATTAAATTAAAATTATTAATTTTAATTTAATTGTATAGCCCCCACCCCCACCCCCAGCGGGCCACGGTAAAATGATCAAACATTGACCGGTCTGCGGCGAAAAAAATGTTGGGGACCACTGATCTAAAGAAACCTTTAGAAATCCGGTTTCACAAACTGTCCCGCTGTACAGTACATTGATTACAATTTTCAGCCAGATTCTGCTGTTGCACTTTATTAAAGATTATTATTATTATTATTTATGAAAGATTTTTGGTCCTGAGTTGATATTAGAATGTATAATGTAGCCGATTAAGTGCTAGCTTTAACATGGTGACACAAAACTCTAGGGGCGGAGCCAATATCGTCACAGACAAAAGATTAATGAAACATGTTTATGGACCACAAACTCACTTAGAAGCCTGTATCATGTTTACTGATGATGTAAGCAGAACTCGTCATTTTCTTTAATCACTTGACTATTGTTACAGGATTTTCAATACATGCTGTTTTTCCAAATCATCAAAATATTCATTTATTCATTTTCAGGTCAATGGATCCAGGGAATGCTGGGAATGTTGATTGTCATGTCAGAATACACCTTAGATGGGACACCAGTCTCTCACAGGGCACTGGGGGCACATATTTTCACACATTCATTCACACCTGATGTAAGCCATCGACCTATTGATGCTTCAGAGGTTGGAAAAAAAACAAAACAACAACCTGGAAGAAAATTCGTTTTGAATAAAAAAACAATCTGAACCACAACAAGATATAAACGATGTATTACTTCCACTTACCAATGATTAGTTAACTAGGAGTTTATTATTACTTACTGAATAATTACCCAGTATGCATTAGTAGTTAACAGTATGTTTTTAGAATATTGCTAATTATTTCTTGCAATTTTCCTCAACAGTATTGTAGATTTCAATCATGCAAATCTCAAATCAGTGCTCCCTAAATTCCATCAGCATGTGGACTTTGAATCGAGAGTGGTGAACATGCTGGATCTTATTTACACAAACATCCCCAGCGAGTACCATGCGGAGCGCCGCCCCCACCTTGGCTACTCATATTACTTCTTTTTTATGGTAAGACCACTTTTCATACATTCTAACCGGTTTTGAAGCAGGTGAATACCTGGCCACCTCTGCTATTCAGGATAGTTTTGAGTGCACTACTGGAACATTTTCAGGGAGTCTGCAACCAACATCGAATCCGTCACGTTGGAGGAGTACACGGCATCAGTCACCAGCTACATCGGCAAGTGCGTTGATAACATGACTGTCTTCAAGACCATCACCACACGCTCTAACCAGAAGCAGTAGATGACTGCTAAGGTCCATGTGCTGCTGAAGTCTAAGACCTAGCCTTCAGAGCAGGGGACAGGATGGCCTTAAGAACAGCCATCAGAGAGGCAAAGTGCACACATGCCCAGACAATTCACAGCCACTTCCTGGACGGCAGAGACACCCAGAACATGTGGCAGGGCATCAAGGTGATTACGAACTATAGATTCCCTTATAGATGCCCTGAGCAACTCCTCTACTTGGTTTGAGGCACGGAACTACAGTATGTAGCGGCAAAGAAGACCATCCATTCCTCAACAACCAGATACTCTGTCTAAACACGGCCAATGTAAGGAGAATTCTATGCACAGTTTATCCTGCTGGACCAGACAATATTCCTGCCAGAGTGCTCAGGGAATGTTCAGAAGCGGAAGTCTTCACTGACATCTTCAATATTTCCCTGAGTAGCACCATTGTTCCTAAGTGCCTCAAGACGACCACCATCGTCCCTGTGCCAAAGAAGGCTACAGTTTCCTGCCTCAATGATTATCATCCCGCCGTACTTACACTCATTATAATGAAGTGTTTTGAGAGGCTTGTCATGAGGCACATCAAGATCCAGCTACCACCTTCACTGGACCCACTGCAGTTTGCGAATCCTCCAAACCGCTCCATGGACGATGCCATTGCCACGACCCTTCATCTGGCCCTTATCGTGGCAAGGCGCAGATCAAATCACAGCATCAAATTCTCCGATGTCATGACCCTGGTGGGTCTCATCAGAAAGAATGACAAGTCAGCATACAGGAGGAAGTTAAGCTAACAGCTAACAGCCTGGTGTAGAGCAAATGACCTGTCTCTGAACATTGACAAAACTAAAGAGATGGTTGTTGACTTCAGGAGAGCACAGGGCATCCAATATCTGCTGAACATCAACGGATCATCCGTAGAGATCGTCAAAAGCACCAAGTTCCTTTGGTGTTAATCTGGCAGAGAACTTCACCTGTTCACTCATCACCAGCTCCATCACCAAGAAAGCCCAGCAATGTCTCTACTTTCTATGAAGGCTGAGGAAAACATATCTCCCTCTACCTATCCTGATTATGGTATATATGCTATACGGTTGAAATGACAATAAAAGCTTCTTGATTCGACTGTTAAATTCTCGTATTTGCTTCTGAACAAGCATTTGAGCACCTCAGAGAGCAGAAATGGGTTTGATATCACCATTTACTTTAAAGATACAAGCATTTCTGTGAAAAAAGAAGGTAAAAACAGACAAATACTTATGAAAAGCTATTTATCTACAGTATTTATGAGTGTCTGTGGAGTGAGACATGACAAAGACAGTCAATACTGAACATGGACACAACCAAACGGGTGCAAATTCCATTTTTATCTGTGGGAAAAAGAGTTAGCTGACATTTTATTACATAAAACATAACAATTAGAACTCCATGTGTTTAAAAACTTTTGAAGAATAACTGCACCTTCATGAGCAGATCTGAAGCTGACGTCGAAATGGAGGTGTTTGGTGCTCTGTGACTGTGACGGTGACTGTGCTCTCTGCGTCACGTGGTCCAGACAATGGTCACTGTGGTTGCCAGGATACCGCCTCCTCCTCTTCCTACTGCTCCTCCTCCTCACCCTTCACCTCCTCCCCCTCCTCCTCTACCTCTTCATGTGACTTCCAACCTTTCCAGAGGTGGCAGTGTGGTTCTATCAAGGTGAAAGCATGCAGAGACGAACAGACGGAACATAAAAAAGCACTATCTGATGAGGTCTACAAAACTTTAGCTTTTTTATTTAAATTTAATTTGGGAAGGTTTGAATTGACTCATGATGAAAATATTAATTAATGGCATGCAAATGAAAATCTGTGTCAGCTTCATCCTTGCTCATTCCTCTTGTGTGGCTTCGTTGCCATCCATCTGTTGCTCATTTCCTTTATTTTGGTCCAATCCAGTTTGTGTGTGTGTGTGTGTGTGTGTGTGTGTGTGTGTGTGTGTGTGTGTGTGTGTGTGTGTGTGTGTGTGTGTGTGGTGTGGTGTGTGTGTGTGTGTGTGTGTGTGAGAGAGAGAGAGAGAGAGAGAGAGAGAGAGAGAGAGAGAGAGAGATGCAGTTTGGAGACATACACAACACAGCCATAGAGTCTAAGATTAAAAGAAATAAATCATGAACAATATCTGAAAGATATGAAGGAGTTTTGGTGAGTAGAAATATTTTAGACAGACGTTAAATACCAGCAGTTTTCACATTTGTCATTTTTTTCTCAATCTATCCACAACAAACGGACAAATCTTAGTTTAATGATGAGACGTGCAAATGATTATTTGTAGCACATGAGTACAGTCACACATCAGTCACACATTCATAATTCACATTAATTCCCAGTATACTGTATGTGCTATGTGTTCGAAATGTGAAAAAACTCACAGAGATTCAACAAGCATGAACAGCACGAAGCAGGGATGAATTAGATTGATAAAGTGTGTGTCTTTATGAGCTGATGCGCTGCAATGGCTGAGCTGCATTACTGGGATATTTAGCACAGAATGTCAGATGAGGATGAGGGAGTTTTTTCTCCCAACTTTCACCTCTTTCTTGCTAATCAGGGATTTCAATTTGAAACTTTATAATTTTTTATACAGAATTTCTATGAGTCTTGCAAAGCTGCTTTGCAACAAAAGCCATATATAGATACAAGTGAAATAAAATTGCCAATGTGAGCGTTAATGTTTTGTCCCCCTTTTCAATGCAATTCAATTCAATTCAAGTTTATTTGTATAGCGCTTTTTACAATGGACATTGTATCAAAGCAGCTTTACAGAACATAAACATAGAACAGAATGGAAAAAAGAGTAATATAATGAATTAATATAATAAAAATTCAGGATATATATAGTTCACAGTATGTATGTATGTATGAATGTATGTATGTATGTATGTATGTATGTATGTATGTATGTATGTATGTATGTATGCATGTATGTATGTATGTATGTGTGTATGTGTGTATGTACTGTATGTATATGTATTTATCCCCATTGAGCAAGTCTGAGGTGACTCAGGCAGCAGTGGCAAGGAAAAACTCCCTTAGATGGTAAAGGAAGAAACCTTGAGAGGAGCCAGACTCAAAGGGGAACCCATCCTCATATGGGTGACACTAGAGGGTATGATTACAAATATACAGTCAAACAAATGTTGTATTGGTGTAAGGATCACATGGAGTTCAGATCTCCTCTTAGTATCACAGAGACGACTGGAGCTGGTAGATCTGTAGATGTCTCAGGATTCTCACAGAGTCAGCCTCATCTCAGTGGAGGTCCAAAATCTTCATCGCACGGAAGACGATCGGAGCTGATACGATGTCTGGATGCCTCGGGCATCCAGACATTTAATATAATATAATTTAATATATATAGCTTTTAATACATGTTATTGTTTCTATAGTAACAACTCATAAATAAACTAGTTGACATGATGAAGTTTACTCCTTCTATGTGGAAGGAGACTCCGGTGTCAGAGCATTGTAGCATTTACATTTACATTTATGGCATTTGGCAGATGCCCTTGTACAGAGCTTTCTAGAAATCTCTATAAGTTAATACATCAGTACTGATTCACTAGGTCACAGAATAAGGATGAAAGCCTAAAAACTCTGTTTGAAGGAATTACAGATAAGTGCTAGTTTAAGTGTTTGTGGAAGAGGAAGGTCTTCACCCATCGTTTGAAGGTAACCAGTGGCTGAGTCACTGGATATCTTCAAACGATGAGTGAACCTGATGGCAGGAGATGGATTGTGAGGAGTGATAAGAGCTTTGACTTAAGAGGGAATGGTGTGGGAGATCTTAGAAGTCATTTTGTGAAGGACAAATTGTGTTCAGAGGTAGACCTGTCAGCTGAGAGTTGCAATAATCCAGTCTCGAAATTACAACAACCAGTCAAAGGTATTCACGATTTTACCTCCATTTCAATCTCTTTACTCCATTTCTCAGTGATGTGTTTCAGCATGACTCTCATGTTCTCCCTGCCTCTCCACTGGGATCTTTCGAAAGTAGGTCCAGCCGTCTGGCACCTTCCAGTATTCTGTAGTGGAAAGTTCCTGTTTGCTCTTGTTTTGACTCCCCCCTACTCCGACTCTGCCACGACTGCCTGTAATTATTGCTCTCATTTGTCTGCAGTTTGTTTCAGCTGGCTCTCATTTATGTGGCTTGCGTCTCTGATTTTGGTGCTTTTCCCTTGCGGAAGTCTTACCGGTGTTAGCAGCAAATTCGAAGCTGTGGCTCAAACCTTTTTGAAAACCCAGTCTGGGAGCAAAATCGATCAGATGAGTGTCTGGATCTAGACCCAGATTTCTGTAAAGTCCATTTTTAAAACTCTGACTGAAACTATAACTGCGGTGGAACTGAATAGAGTCTCCTTAAGCAAAACGCAAAAAATAATAATACTTGTACAGGATTTTACTAAAGTTACTTACTTCTGGCTTGACAGCATATTTCACTGTCCTCCAGCATCTCTGCAAAGCACAGAAACATCAGTCATGTCAGAGCTTTTGTTCGTTTCAGCCACTCAAAATGAAGTGTATTTAGCATTACTAATGTACCTACCATTAACTGTGTTGTAATTGACAGTAAAATTGCCTCTAAAGTGCACTTAATCCATTAATTTTTGGATTTAACAATCATTTTCAAGCTGAATGTCTTATTTAAGTGGTGGTTAGTAAAATTCTAAAACCACTTGATTCACAAAGTCCAGATGAGACACATTTTCGATATAATTTTGCTGACTGAAAACTAAATCTTGCAGAGTAATGCCAAGTCAGAAGTGAACAAACAAAACTAAGGCGCATGGAAATGTTAACTGAAGAGCTTGATGTGAAAACCAAGACGATACAAGTCAAGTCAAGTCAAGTCAAGTCACATTTATTGTCACATCACCACAGCACATGTGCCTTGGTGAGTGAAATTCTTGGGAGCGAACTCCAGAAATGGCAGAACAATTTACATACAGTAATTAAACAGAAATTAAGAGCATTTTTAAGAGCAAAGTTTACATACTAGTGAAAATGTGCAAAATGCTCAATACCAGGTGAAATGTGCAAATGTGAAAAAGATGCAATATGCTCGTACATAGTCAGTACACACAGTGTACTATTAAGCCCTATTCGGACGGGATTAGTTTTACATGTGGACGTGGGGGTAAAGTAATTATTACCAGAGCTTCTCGGTGATTTTAGTCCCGTCCGAATGCGCCATCTCGGTAATCATTACGGACAATGTCAGTAAAGATTATGGCGACTTTTACCTTCTGTAAAAAGGTCCGGAAAAATGACCTCAGGTAATAATAATCCCGTCCGAAAAGACCCGCTGTAAATATGTACGGTAAAATTCTGTCATTTCCTGTTTAAAAGTTTGAAAGCTTGAAACAGGAAGCAACGTCATACGCACATAACGACAAGGAGGTTACTGTGGTGCGTAAAGCGAGTTACCCCTCCCACTTCTGCTAGTTTTACTGAGATGTTTTGTCCCGTGCGAATTGGCCAATTAATATTACAGACGTCCTGAGGTAAAATTGCATTACTCCACGTCCCCACGTAAAACTAATCCCGTCCGAATAGTGCTTTAGACATATTTACAATGCACTACACATTATATACAATATGTATGTATGTATAAGTATAGATATAATGTTACAGTTTCTGATTAGTATTTCCACAAAGTCTCAAGAAATGGTTGTTTGTGATTGATGATAACCAAGATGATTGGAAATGTCTAAAGAAAGATATAATATACGGTATTGAAAGGTTTATATGGAGAAATATGATCATATACAGTGTGGTCTTAGTATTTGTCTTTAAATGAAAAGGATGTTCCAGACATTTGTGAGTGGTGAGTGCTTTGTCTCTTTCCTTCTCAGGTGAGTGAACAGAATTTATCTCAGTATCATTCAGAGTGGGTTTATGTGTGTGTGTGTGTGTGTGTGTGTGTGTGTGTGTGTGTGTGTGTGTGTGTGTGTGTGTGTGTGTGTGTGTGATTCTCTGATGCTGTCTGAACTGTCCTAATTGTTTAATTGGGTTGTGTAGAGTAGGATGTGTCAGCTGCAGGGTGAATCATGTTTACGAGGCTCCCACTGGTGTGATGGGGTGATGGCAGGAGAGCAGAGTGATGAGGCCAATGGCAGCCAAGCTGGCATCTGTCGTCTGGGTCATGGCTGATGGAGGGGAGGCCTCAGGGACTGATTATAGAGCTATCTCTTTTTTCTTTCTTTGCCTCTTCTATAGTGGTTTCTATTCTCATGCCTTATCATTTTCCAGTTCTTTTGTATGAGAAAGTTTTGCTTGGGCTGTGACAGAACAGCTGAAGACGTGATTAAGAAAAACACGGTAAAGAAGGACGAAGTTCATTATGATCGAGTAAGTGTGTCTTTCAGCCTGTCCATCACATGTATGTATGTTTGAGTGGCTTTTTATTTAGGTTTGAGTTTCGTTTGTTTATATATCTGTAGCGTCTGCAGCCGAATTCTGGAAAACAGCTAAAAAAGACAATTTCCTTTGATGTATTAAGTTTAAAAAACATAAAACTATTTTTGTCTAAACAACATGTGTTTATTTAGTCTAATTTCTGACTGTGTTTCTGACTGCTTTTTAATTCCATCAAAGGAAGAGAAATTTTAAATGCAATTCACTTTATTTCATTAACCCTCATTTGGAGTTACAGGATGTTAGATTAAAGCCATATAAACACTTTGTATTTAAGTGTAACTTAAGCACTTCATGAAGCCACATGCAAGATAAAACATTCATTCATTCATTCATTTTCTACCACGTATCCGAACTTCTCAGGTCACGGGGAGCCTGTGCCTATCTCAGGCGTCATCGGGCATCAAGGCAGGATACACCCTGGACGGAGTGCCAACCCATCACAGGGCACACACACACTCATTCACTCACACACTATGGAGAATTTTCCAGAGATGCCAATCAACCTACCATGCATGTCTTTGGACCGGGGGAGGAAACCGGAGTACCCGGAGGAAACCCCCGAGGCACGGGGAGAACATGCAAACTCCAAACACACAAGGTGGAGGCGGGAATCGAACCCCCAACCCTGGAGGTGTGAGGCGATCGTGCTAACCACTAAGCCACCGTGCCCCCCCCAAAATAAAACAATTAAAAACTAACTAAATAAATAAATAAATACATTGCATGTTAGTTAGGTGAAAAAAAATCTGGTTTCTTAGGTTTGAGTTGTCAAAGTTAAACCGGAATTTTCTTTATTTTGGATGTTTGACAGATTTCAGCAACAGCCAACAGATTTTCCCGGACTATCACCTACATTATTACAGGATTTGATTGAAAGATATAGAAAGATGTTTTCTTTCACCAAGTTCCAGAAACATACTTATTTTTTTTTCAAAATTCCCCAAAATTTTAAAACTTTTTGCATGCATCGTTCACCAATTCTGCCTCTCTCTCCCTCACTTTCCCCTCATACATATAGTTTACTACTCCTCTCTCTCTCTCTCTCTCTCTCTCTCTCTCTCTCTCTCTCTCTCTCTCTCTCTCTCTCTCTCTCTCTCTCTCTCTCTCTCTCTCTCACCTCACACACACACACACACACACACACACACACACACACACACACACACACACACACACACACACACACACACACACACACACACACAGTGGCATGTAGTGTTAAAGTCAGTAACTAGCACAGCCTAGGGGGAAAATCAAAGCAAACTTTCTCTCCAAACCCCTCTTCCACCTTCCCGTTTCTGTCTCCCTGTCTGAGATGATTCTGCTGGACACCTGTCATAAATGTCACACATTTAGTTGAAACTCTCACGCTACCATTTCTCTTCCAGACTCACACTCTTGTTAAATGCTGCAGTGGGTTTGGGTTTGCCTGGGAAGCTTAAAAAAGTTTTTCTACCAATACTCATGCATATGAAGGTCTGGAGGAAGATGTCAAAATCAATCCATGTGCTGCAGATAATCAGGACATTTCATAAAGATACGGTCAAGGTGGAATCAGAAAAGCAACATGTGCACTCTAGAACCTTTTAAATAAAGAATAAAACACTTAAAAGTATGCTGTTAGGTAAAAGTAATCACTGCCAGGATAATTGATGAGCTGGATAACAGGATGAGCTGGCTAATTTCTGCAGATATCAGTGTTTTATTCCTCTTCTCCTTCGTTTGTCTTTCAATTGTTTATCTGTTTGTCAAACCAATTGCTTGGATTGTGTAGGTTCACACATTGTACATTTTTTAGATGATATTTGCTTTTGATGAAATGCTTATAAAAACAATTGCTTACTCATCATACTCACTGTTTCTTGTTCATTCATTCATTCATTCATACGTTTTCTACCACTTATCCAAACTTCTCAGGTCACGGGGAGCCTGTGCCTAACTCAGGCGTCATCGGGCATCAAGGCAGGATACACCCTGGACGGAGTGCCAACCCATCGCAGGGCACACACACACACACACTCTCATTCACTCACACACTCACACACTACGGACAATTTTCCAGAGATGTCAATCAACCTACCATGCATGTCTTTGGACCGGGGGAGGAAACTGGAGTACCCGGAGGAAACCCCCGAGGCACGGGGAGAATATGCAAACTCCACACACAAGGCAGAGGCGGGAATCGAACCCCAACCCTGGAGGTGTGAGGCGAACGTGCTAACCACTAAGCCACCGTGCCCCCCGTTTCTTGTTGTTACAGTTAATAAGAATGAAAGCAACTCTGCTGTTATGGAGCTGATAGGAAACTTTACAGCTTTACTGCTGATTAGTAAAAAGTACTGAGACTGGAGGCTCCTTCCATAAATGTTTGCTAAATGTTTCCTCACAGAAAATGACATAACAGCTCCATGTGCTTTTAAAAAAAATGATTATGTGGAGCATCTGTTGAGCAATCAGCACTTTCTGACCAATTTCTGAATTCAACCATACTGTGGTATAATAGTGTTTCTTTTACTTACAACTTGGTATTACTAATAAAAATAAGAAGAATAACTGCCAAAAAAAAAAAAAAAAAAGAAATCGTTTTTGGAGAAAGTGTTCATTTCATTGATTAAAAAAGCTGATACGCGATGCATGGGAGAAAGAATATTTCTTCTACACACATTTACACTTGGCTTGTTCATGATAGAAAAAAATATTTTTTGTATTTTGCCACATTAGCATAAGAGTTTATAATTTATATCTGGCAGCCATAACAAGTCCATGCACAGACATATTGATTAGAATTTTCAGATCAAACTGGTGTCGTTTTGAAGGGTTCCTGAATGACAGAGGATTCAAAAATCCTCCTGAAGCTATAAAATCCATCATCCATCCATCCATCCATCCATCCATCCATCCATCCATCCATTCATCCAGTATCTGTAGCAATTATTCTACATAGGATTGCATGGGGTCTGTAGTCTCTCCCAGGGGACTCAGGGCACAAGGTGGATGTGGGACTCAATAGATGTGGTGCTAACCAACTATAGTGTGCAATCACACACACTCTGACAATTCACAGACCAGCCAATAATACATGTCTTTGGACACAAGAAGGAAACCGGAAGACATGAAGGAAACCCCGGAACCATGGGGAGAAAATGCACACACAATGGGTGGAGGTGGTTTATCGAACCCTCAACCATAGAGGTGCAAGAAAACCACAAAGTTATTTGAGCTACTGTATAAAATATGCACGAACAAAATGTTGATTAGAAAATATACTACCCTGGGTTCAGCATTATTACAAGCACATATAAAAAATATATAATCAGTGACCAACAATCAAGCATCTTGTCAACTTATTGCTCCAAAATGTCTGAAAAAAAACATAACCATCCAACACCCGATCTATCTAACCGTTCTATTTCTAAGAACCTACAAATGGCGTACAAATATAGCAATGCGGATCATGAGAAATATGTGTAGGCTTGGGACATGCCTCGTAGCCATATGTGAGAATTCATTTCAGCCTACATGCCAAACTCATAAAACATAGATGATAGTTCATGGGCGGTGTATCGTGAGGGCTCGCACCGATGTTGTGGATAAACACAGCAGTAGAGGACTCAGTGGTCTGGAGCTGGGGCAGGTGGCAGATTTATGATGGTTGTATATTGTAGCACTGACTTCAACAGGACGCGGCATCTGATCCCTGATCGTACATCACACCCGGGCTGAGTCCATTATCAGGGCTTTGGACTGAGTGGATCTAGACTACAGTCTGAGATTTGGAAGCATTTTTAGTGAAAATTTGATCATAATTCTTTAGATTTTATTTCCTAGACACTTCATATAATCTTATAGTTGCATACTGTAATAGATTCACAAGGTAACGAGTTTTAAATCAATGTTGAGGAGTTCCACTTTGATATACTCACATGTTAATGATGTATTTTTAAAGAAAATTGTTTAGTGTCCCTTTGGTTAACAGTTTCTTACATTCTCTACGATGCCTTTTGGCTACCTCCTGACCGTAGCATCAGACTTAGCCATTTTTAATTCCTTCATCTGTACACACTTCTCAATTAGATCGTCTTTACCCTCATCATCTTGTACATCTCTAAAATTAGCAAGTTCTCCCACACTTCATGTCCAATTTATAAAAGCACAATTAACTACTTCAACATCTTATTAATATATATCAAATAATGCTGCAAATAAACTGAGTGAGAAAAGTCAGCATGTTTAAGTGCTCACAGTGAAACCTGATTGTTAAAACACCGTTGTTGAGAAAATTCAGCACTAACAAACAAATTAGCACCAGAATCGCTTAATGTGTCTTATTTTGGTGCGTTGCTTTAAGTCTCAACTGCTCAGTTCCGTGTTAGGGTTTTTGTCTATTCTTCTATATCTGTCCTCTTACTATTTTCAGATGTCTTCAGATCTCTTTCCAGTTATTTAGTCAACACAAATAAATGGTGTTCGTTTGTGTAACTGATTTACCGCCTCTTCTTTTCCCAGTTTTATGGTATCTGATAACAGAGCTGTTAGCTTAAATTACTTTATTTTCATTCATTCATTCATTCATTCATTCATTCATTCATTCATTCATTCATTCATTCATTCATTCATTCATTCATTTTCTACCGCTTATCTGAACTTCTCCGGTCACGGGGAGCCTGTACCTATCTCAGGCGTCATTGGGCATCGAGGTAGTATACACCCTGGACGGAGTGCCAACCCATCACAGGGCACACACACTCTCATTCACTCACGTATTCACACACTATCTACAATTTTCCAGAGATGCCAATCAACCTACCATGCATGTCTCTGGACCGGGGGAGGAAACCGGAGTACCCAGAGGAAACCCCAGAGTCACGGGGAGAATAGTGCAAACTCCACACACACAAGGCGGAGGCGGGAGTCGAACCCCCAACCCTGAAGGTGCGAGGCAAACATGCTAACCACTAAGCCACCGTGCACCCGCCTGACTTTATTTTCAGAATGCTAAATGTTTACTTACATAATTTTTGTCTGCTGGATTACCAACACCAAAGATTAACAAAATGTATGGTAACTTATTCAGAATCATGCAAAAAGATAAACTTTAAAAGGCAGATAAGCATGATGTAGTGTATTTCTAATAACTAGCTAAGCTAAGCACATTTTAGTAAGAAATTTTGATTATTACTTCTTATTTGACTTGTTACACTGTGGAGTACAGAGGAAAAGCAGAAGGAGCTGCACTGCGGCTTAGAGAAAGGGTATGACAGGGTGCCGAGAGAGGAGCTATGGCACGGTAAGAGGATGTCAGGAGTGGCAGAGAAGTACGTCATAGTAGTTCAGGATATGTATTAGAGTAGTGTGACAGCAGTGAGATGTGCTGTAGGTCAGACAGAGGAGTTCAAGGTGGATGTGGGGCTACATCAAGGATCGGCTTTGAGTCCTTTCTTGTTTACTATGTTGATGGACGGGTTGACAGATGAAGTCAGACAGGAATCTACGTGGACAATGATGTTTGTGGATGACATTTTGATCTGTAGTGAGAGTAGAGAGCAGGTGGAGGAACACATGGATAGGTAAAGGTTTGCTTTGGAAAGAAGAGGAATGAAAGTCAGGACAGGATAAGGAACGAGCACATCAGAGGGACAGCTCAGGTTGACTGTTTTGGGGACAAGGTGAGAGAGGCTAGATTGAGATGGTTTGGACATGTACTGTATAGAGGACAGAGATGGTTATATTGGTAGAAGGATTTTGGAGATGGAGTTACCGGGTCAGAGGTCAAGAGGAAGGACAAAGAGGTGATATATGGTGGTTTTGAAAGAGGACATGAAGCTGACTGGTGTGAGAGTAGAGGATGACGAGGATTGAGTTAGGTGGAAACAGATGATTCGCTGTAGCGACCCCTATGGGAAAAGCTGAAAGTAGAAGAAGAAGAAGAAGAAGAAGGAGACTTGTGACACTGTATTCAATTTAATTAAAATTTATTTGTATAGCACTTTCAACAAAAGGTTATTTTAAAGAATTATATAAAGAATAATATAATACAAAAATTACAATACTCTCTTGGCCAAATTCTATTACAAACTGTTGGAAAACCGGGTCTTCATCAGCTTACATAATGAAGATCTTCTAATGATAGACCTGTTATTAAAAAAAAGGTTATGTTTTGCTTACGTTCTTCAAAGTAAGCTGTCAGTTTTTAGAAAAGTGTTGTAGTGATGCTTACACATTGAAATGGTGGTTGTGATCGCTAAGCTTTGCAGTTTTTTCGGCATCAAAAACAGCCTCAAAGCTAATGTAATGTAATGCTGGCTATAACCGACTATAGCACCGCTACTCTTCCACATAGTATTTGTTTTCAACTTCATTTACCAGGAAACCTGAATCATCCAAATGAAATCTACTTAAGAACAATTGCCATCACCTTCTGCATGCCCTGACCCTCACATGGCAGCTACTCCGAAAACTTTTGGAACTCTGGGACACATTAAAATCTCCACTGCGTGCACCGGTCATGTTTTTTCTTCCCGACCTTGAGCCACTGCCGTTCCTGCCCTGTGTTTCCACACAGTGTGTTGGCAGGAAACGCTGTAGTATTCACCATCAAGAAGGCTGCCAAAGGTCAGAGTAAACGCGAGTAACCTTTTTATGACTATCCTCTTTGGTCTCTAGTGCCAAGGTTATAAATTCCCAGGCCTGTGCCACCTTTACACACATTTCAGCTTCTGAACACATGGGAACATTAATATATATGCCATAAAGTTTTTGGTAACCTAAAGCAATTCTAAGAATCTAGTGGGGATCAGGGTTCATCAGCTGGTGGAATGAGTTTCAAATGTGAACCCAGTGAATTACGTAGTGTATTTCTGCGAACTGACCCGAGCACTTGGGAAAAAAAACTAGGGCAGGGACAATCAGCATGTGCGAAAGTTCATTGACGCTACTTTTTTTAAAGAAGACCTATTGTTGCAGATATGTTGTTGTAGTTTGTATAATCCCATGCATTTATTTGCTTAGCTGAAATGAAGGCAGCTTCTCAGACCATACCCTGGTTTCCATTTTTACCCCTGCATTAATTGGATAAAGTTTCATCTATAATACCGCTCAAAAGTTTGGGACGATCTAGAAATTTTCTTGTTTTCCAGTTTAGCAACGGGGCCTCTTGCTCCTTTTTCTGTTCTGCTTAAAATTAATTTGCATTGTTCTATGAATGGAGTAATTTAAAGATATCAAAGATGTCTGGATGACCTACATCTACTTATCTACTACTACTTATCGGTCCAAAAACCTATACACAGAAGCTCTCGCAAATCAACCATTTAGAAGAATCCACCATTACTATTAGCTCAACAGTGAAAGACCTGAGTGTTGTATTAGACAGCAAATTGTCTTTTAAAAAACATATCTCCCATATTACAAAAATAGCCTTTTTCCACCTAAGAATTATCACCAAGCTAAGAAACATCCTGTCTGTATCTGATGCCGAGAAGCTAGTTCATGCATTCGTGACCTATAGACGAGACTACTGTAATGCATTACTAGGTGGTTGCATCTTCAATAAACAAGTTACAGTTAGTGCAAAATGCAGCCGCCAAAGTTCTTTGAACTACTGTTGCATATATCAGTGAACAATCAAAGACTTTAACAGAAAGAAATTAGTGTTAAGTCCGTAATGAACTCAGAATTGAATTTCACTTAACTACAAACTGTTTTAGAAAGGAAATTATTTACATTTAAGTTATTTACTGTTCAGGAGCTCCGGTTGATTCTGCTTCATGAAGATTTTGGACCTTCGAAGAGATTATGGCAACACTGTGAGGGTTTTGAGGATTTAACCTCTCAATCAATACACAAAATAATTTAACGTATGCAGTACCTTTTTTGTTGGCTTTGGCATAGAGGACCTAGTGTTAAATCTGATTCATTTTATGTATTTGAAATGAATAGTAATGGGTTTTACTTTGGAAAACAAGGACATTTCCATTTCCATTTTACATTTTTAAAGTGACATCAGAGCGGCAGATACTCATTAATTTCTAACTGGAATAACAAAAATACAACACTAATCAACAAATTTGCTTTTAAATATTAAAAAATAAATAAATAAACAGATGTTTTGATTTAAACTTGTCTGTTTTATAGTGATGTTTTACAAGGTGACTGTTATCGTTAGAGGCATTTGAAAAAAATAGCATTTAAGAGAAAAAAGGCAACTATCTCACTTGTAAGTGATAACTGTCAGGTTTCGCAGTTACAGTAGCTCCTTCTGTAAATACTAGAGCTTCTCTTCTCAATCGTTATTTTTCAGGATTGTTCAGTATGCTTTTAATTATAAATCTGATGTAGTGTATGTAGAAATAGTAAAAATGTTGGTGGACACATAGTTCAAGAACGCAGTGAGTTACAGCAGAGACTTGTAAAGAGGTGAAGCTTTGGATGTTGATCTGTTTGAACAAAGGTGTGTGAGGGATGAGGGTCGAAAGAAAAAAGGATTAAAGTGCCGCTGCATTACTCGCTTCAGTTAAAAATTATGCATTTGCAAAGCTAAATGCTAAGTACAGCACTATCAGCGGGTAGTTAAACAGCATTGTGGGTCCTGTAGGAAAATATTAGACAAAGTGGAAATAGACCATCATGCAAATGAATGCAATTAAATTGAATTTAAAGATCAAGTAAATCAAGGCTGCCAACTCTCACGCATTCAGCGTGAGACTCACGCAATTGACCCAAATCTCACGCTCTCACGCCACACTCCTATATTCTCACGCAGACTCGTGCAGCAGTTAGGGGAAAAAAAATCACGCCTCGTGATCTCGCAAAGCAACGCGCAGAGAGACCAGACAGACAGTGTAGTGAGTTTTTTGTGACAATTGTGAGGGACATTTATTCCCATAAACTGTGTAGTCAGCCGTTCTCCCTCCCATCTGCACCGTGTGAATTGTGAACGCAGGCAGGTCAGTGAGTTACAGGGCGCTCCGTGTGTCCGTCCAGTTTAGGCTAGTAACTAATAGGCCTGTGCTGTTATATAGTTTATATAGAATGAAGTTAGCATTAGCAGAGTTGTTTGTTTTGCAGTACTGAGCAGTTATTTTACATAACTTTATCATATAGAACAGTACAAAAGCACTTCCAGAAGACAAATATCTGGACATGCCTAGTAGTTAATGTTAATTATTGTTTTTTTAAGAACAGAATGTCAAGTTAACGACATCCCATATTAAAATGATTTTATTTATATCAATCACAACTCATCAATCATGTCCAGATATTTGACTGGTGGACCTCCAAATCAATGATTAAGGCTGCAAAATCAGCCACCAGCACTTACAATAGCGCACAAGTTAATCACATGTTAATCCTCTTTCTGTAGAATGTTTGTGAAAATTAATGTAATGTAAATCTCCCAAGAAATTCTGTACAGATACTGTACCAAATACTTTGACAATCAATATATACTTAATACACTTCTGCTAATGCAAGAATTTTGTGGTTGTATTTTTTTTCCACACCAAGCCATGCCCCTCAATAAGCCCCTCACCATATCCAAAGCCCCGCCCCCCAAAATCTCACTCTAAGCTGAACTCAAAAGTTGGCCAATATTGCATTATATATATTGCTATGCACTTTTACAAACTATCCAGTTATATTTCATTTGCTTCTGGATGACTTTAGGTCTCACCTGTAGATCCACTAAGGGTTAGAGCAGCTTCTGTTGGTCACCTGACAAGCAGCTGTCTAGGTGACTTTCAAAAACAGCAACATCTAGGTCACTAATCCCTCTTCTGGGATCCTCATAATCCTCACATGACTGTCAGGTGAGAACCAGTGCAGGGCCATGAAGCACCAATAGAGTTTCCTTATAACCCTGGCCCACCTACATCTCCGAGCAGCTTCTTTCACCAGATAGTTATAATGGAATTGGATGAAAAGTACAGTAGCGGGTGTATCAAGGATCAAGGTTAGGTTACCATTACAAAAGACTAAGAAATTGTCTGTGTGTTGCAGCCAAAGGAATCATGCAGTCATGATTGGGGGGTGTGATTTTGCATGTGTTTGTTTGCTTTTCAAACTCAGACCATCATGTGGCTTGCTTTGCATTTCATTTGTTTTATAAAGCATTTCATAAAATGCCAGATTTGCATAGTTTTTACATTGTGGCCTATAACTACACTGCTTTGTATGAGTATTCAACCTTCCTGAACTTTTCCACATTTTAGATTGTTGCAGCCTGAAATGAAACATATGTTATTATGAAGCAAACAATTCAGCTTTTTAAATTATTCACAAATAAAAAAATATTACAACGCATCAGTATTCACACGGCCATTGTTGTGAAACCTTGATATTGGTCTGGGGTTAGCAGTTGCCATCACAAGGTGACAATATTGTCGAAGGGTGTCAACCTGTGTGCAATTAAAGTGTCACATGATCTAAAAAAAAAAACACTTGTTCCTGGAAAAACCTGCATTTTGAGTACAAAGATAACATTGTGAAGACTAAAGAGCTATGAAAACATGTGAGATTCATAACATTACATCTAAATGATTTCATTCTGTAGAAAATGGTAGAATATGGCACAACTGCATCTCCATTTCTAGAACTGGCTGTCCACCAAGATTAGTGATCAAATAAAGAGTGGATTAGTCAAAGTATCAACTGAAAGGGAAAGGTTAACTCTGAAGGAGTAGGAGATCCACAGCTCAGATGGGAGAAGCTGTTCCCAGCACAACCAAAGCTTGGATACTCCAACAGGCTGGGATTTATGGTATAGCAGCAAGCAGAAATGTGTGAATGGAAGAAAACATATATATATATATATATATATATATATATATATATATATATATATATATATATATATATATATATATATTAGGGCTGGGCAAGTTAACGCATTAATTAATTAACGTCGACAATTAGTTTATCGCACGTTAACGTACTTTTTATTTTGAAAGTCCGTTGCTCACTGCATTTGAATACACATAGATAGACTATAATAATACAACCAAATACAACACCATGGGTCACAGGAGGGTGGGATGTTTATCAGTAGGCTACTGACTGCTTGGGATGAGCGTCATCACGCGTCTCAACCAACGAAAGCATTTGTTGTGTGCCTAAGAGAGGTACAGCGCGAAACAGAAAATATCTGGTGCGGAGAGAAAAAATGGAATAAGGTACCGAAATCTTCTGGACATAATTTTTTTTTAAGTTTCTGGACATAATTTTTTTTTTTTTTACAAACTAAATAAAACGTTAATGTTGTATTTAATAAAACATTAACGTTTTAATGTTTTATTTATACGTTAATGTTATATTTAATTTGATTACATTAATGTTTAAGTTAAGATTTACAAGAAGTGTTAACTGCTACTAACTTTTAACTGCTGTAAAAAATTTGTTATTTGTTTAAAGTTTTAACAAATCAAAGGTTATTGCACTTTTGTTCATACAGCAGTACTTTGAAAGAATAAAATTACGCAATACACTACTTTTGATTTCATTATTGAATTTTGCACGTGCTGCGATTAATTGCGATTAATCACAGAAAAATCATGCGATTAATCGCGATTAAAATATTTAATCGTTGCCCAGCACTACACGGGTACATTTTTCAACAATATAGCAACCCGAAAAATACCGCTAAAACTCTACTCTGGTGGTTCAATGAACCAGTGGTCTCTATTAGATTGTACAGTGCTTGAACAATTTTGCCAAGATAAAGACACATTCAGTAACCATTAGGGTCAAGATGACAAAGCAGATTGAGAAATGTAGCTGTAAATGCAATGAAACTTCATTATTACCCAGGGGTAAATTCTTATGCAATGAACAAATGTCTATTTTATTTTTTTTTTGGTTGTTTAAACTGAGGAACAATTAATTGTACCCTCTAATCACACCTTAATCCCAAGCCCCTAGCCCCTAACCCCTAACCCCCGGCTAAGAAATGTTTCAGGGTAGGTGGTAGGTAAAACAAAAATCCCCTGCCAATCTACTGATTAGCAAGAAACCCCACCACAGCGGTGGTTAGAGGTTAAGGGCTTACGGTTAGGGTTCGAGTTTTAAGTGTGATTAAAGGGTACAATAAAGGGGTTCCTCTGTTCAATCAGAAGGAACACACTAAATGACCAGAAGAACACTACAAGGGGGTGAATACTTATGGACCACATTGTATTAGAGTTCAAACATTGTTCAAATGTGTTGGGTCCATTATTTCAACATTATTTTGAGCACAGCACATGTGAAACCAGAACAGATGATTACAGGAAACAAGTTTTACATTCATGATGTAAAAATGTAGAAAAAAATGTAGAAGTAAAAATGCTTTGCTCTTGTATTTCAGTGCAAATCTCTGTCAATTTTGTGTTTTACAGTTTATTTAGTCTCAGTAACTCGACTGCCACTCAAACCTATAGCAATCGCTTCTCAAAGTTTTTCTGTAATACACTCACTGCATTACTTTTGCTGTAAGAACCGAATTTTAATTACAGAGTCATGCATGTAAATGAGCGAGATGTTATTACTTTAGGGAAGTAATACTTCATACTCGTTCATGCCAGCTAATCCCTTTCAATTTATCATTGTTATTTATTGGACAAATCCAGCCAAAGGCCTTATCTGCAATACTATTCACTGAAGAAAGCTGGTCATTGTGTCGGTGCAGGGTTTTAACCAAAAATCAGTATGAATATGGAAAAAAAAAATCCATCAATCTCCATTTTGATCACTGATATCACAATAGATCGTTTGGAAATCTCAACTTCAATTCAGCCCAAACAATTGGGCTTCCGTTATACTGCGATTATCCCTACTGTAAAACCCAACCTCTGCACAGTAATGAACTTGGCTTCCACTTGATTCAGTCTGATTACCAGGATGCAGGTTAAACAAGCTAAACCTCTGGCTGTGTCTCAAATTAACCCCTTGTTCCATATGTACAGTAGCAAAATTTAATTTACGCCTGATCTCACCAGAACATAATAAGGTTTCTCATCAGAATTTAGCTTACATTTATGTTTATGGCACTTTGAAGACACCTTATCCAGAATGAATTTGATCTAATTTATATACAACTGATCACTTGTGAGTTCAGGCTCAAGGTCCCAGCACTGGCAGCTTGGTTGGAATGGGATTTGAACTCACTTCTGAGCAGTATGACTCACTACTTAAGGAATACTTGGATATTCCATCTTGAGAGAGATTCTGAAAATGAATCATGTAAAAAAGAAACTATATTTCATCAATAATTAATTTACAGTCATATAGTCATTCTATTACTAAAATACAATTGGCTCATTTGCATGTTGTAGTAGATTGTTAGATATCATGTCATTGTAAAGTAAAAGCCTGTGTATTCTTGATGTTTGAGATGGTTATGCAAAAAGGAAACCACCTTTTGTGGTCCAACAAGCCTGCATCCGTCCAGTACCGTCCTATACTAGCACATTGTGAACAGGTGGCACATAAAATTTCATTAAAGTTTCCACGTGTAAATGATGGTGAGTTGTTGGAATAACAATAATAATAATAATAATAATAATAATAATAATAATAATAATAATAATAATAAGTAGAAGAAGAAGAAGAAAAAGAAGAAGAAGAAGAAGAAGAAGAAGAAGAAGAAGAAGAAGAAGAAGAAAAAGAAGAAAAAGAAAAACTGATTATTTTGTACCATATTTACTGAGAGAAAGGGTAAAAAGAGATTTGAAGATTTCGGCAGGAAGGAATTAGTGTTAAGTCTGTACTGAACTCAGAAATTATGCTGACCTGTTAGTTCCTCAGGAGCTTTTGGTTGTGCAACTATAAACTGTTGCAGGAAGGTCATTATTTACATTGACTTTTACATTGACATTCTCCAGTGTCACCCAAATGAGGATGAGGTTCCCTTCTGAGTCTGGTTCCTCTCAAGGTTTCTTCCTCATATCCTCTCAGGGAGATTTTCCTCACCACTGTCGCCTCAGGCTTGCTCATTCCATAAAAACTTTTTTATTAGAATTTTATTAGAATTTTTATTCTGTTTCTATACTTCTGTAAATGAGATAATTGAGATAAATACACTGAATTAAAATGAATTGAACTAATACTATTCATTCATTCATTTTCTACCGCTTATGCGAACTTCTCGGGTCATGGGGAGCCTGTGCCTGTCAGTGCCAACCCATCGCAGGGCACACACATACACACACACACAGTCTCATTCACTCACACAATCACACACTACGGACAATTTTCCAGAGATGCCAATCAACCTACCATGCATGTCTATGGAACGGGGGAGGAAACTGGAGTACCCGGAGGAAACCCCCGAGGCACCGGGAGAACATGCAAACTCTACCACTCTACAAACTCACCGTACCCCCTGAACTACTACTAGTGGTAGGTAAATAAATCAATCTACACATTCTGGAGAATACGTGGCAGGTTAATTAATGCTTTAAATAAATGTGGTTGTAAAAGTAAACATGGCCAAATTTAATATTTATTAAATTGTATTTATTTCCACTGTATTTATTTAAGTTTTGAGCAATATATTTAAATAGATATGTAGATCCTTCTTTAGGCACTTAATTTCTAGCTTACTTCAGCTAGCATTATTAATTAAACCCTAGTTCACATATATACTGTATAATGGGCTTGTATTTGCACTGACAGCGGCCTTTACCTCACCACTTCACCCCACCATGTTATTGGGATGGAAGTGGACTGTTGCCATGGCATCGACCGAGGCCGCATGCTGGGAGAATAAGAGGGTGGACGGCGGTTTAGATAGATGCCTGAAATAGATGCCTAAATTGTTTAAACAGATAACAGGAGGCTGTGGCACAGCGCCAGGAGCGTGCCTGCCTCTCCACCACGCGGGACTCGGAGACGGCACAAACAGTCTGCACCGCTGGGCGGGAATGAGTGCGTGGGCTTGAGCGTCACATCCTCCCTACAGCCCCCATGAAGGAGACCAGCATGCACTAATCGCCTCCATCTCAGTCAGGTTGCATGTTCATTTGAAAGAGAATTAAAGCTAATAAGGGGTTCCAATTAAGGGAGGTTGTGCCAGTGGGGGGTTAATTTTTGATCCAGGCGCTTCAGAGTTTAAATGGTGCTGTTCACTGATGAAAAGGGTTTTAAGACAATAACACATCGCTTTGAATTCAGCCAGAGATTTAAACAAAAAGGCTTTAGATAAAGTAAATGGGGGAAAAGATTGTCATTTAGCATTTGGGCATTTATGATATAATGAGATGAATGCAGAACAAGTACTTTTTCACTGTAATTGTAGGACCTTTAAATGTCTACGTTACAATTTAGTTTGGGAAGTGAAAATGGCAAAAAGATAGCTATTGTAATTTTGCCAATTTAATGTCAATCACATTATCTAACCTGCCATGTCTCTGCTTTAATGATGAAAAGGCTTATGGTGAATTATTTGAGTGCAACTTAACCAAGTCCATGATGTACTGAACCTCATTCCAAGGTCAGTTGCAGAATACTCTTTATAATGAGCTTCTGGATAGGTGACAATATGGTAAAAAATAAAAAGCACAATTATTCTTTTTGTATTATAACACTTAGATTCGGTATATTGGTACCATTAGTTTATTATATAAAGACACTTAAGGTGGTTGTAGTGCTGTTTATTTTATTTTTTTCTCATTTATGAAATCTCTTCAAGTCAATACACTTCTCTAGTTGGATGGGTTATCATGAATCAATAATGGTGAGCTAGGTGAATGGCAAGGACATGTCATGATACCGACACAAAGTGGACTAACCCTAACCTTCCCCTTCAGCAGTGAGATAAATTGTACTTAAATGCACTTAAGTTGAGCCTAATGTCAATTTCCCCTTAATGTCCCCTGATGAAGGGCATCACTCACAGGCATTAGACATTATGTCTGCTGGAGATGCTGCTTATCACCCAACAGCCCACAAACCACCAATGCCTTTCTCACCAGCATCATCCAGCCGTGATTCAGTGCTTCATTTCCAAGAACTCTAATAAATCGGCAAGAGCATGTGTCAAATCTGCTGATCTAAAGCCAATTTTGAAAAAACTGCAAACATTATGGTCGATTCAAAATTTACATCCAGTCCAGTGTTACAACAACGATTCACATTGCACAATTTACTTGGAATAGGAGAGTAGGAAAATGTACTACAATTCAATATATTCAAGGGAAGAATTGTTTGTTCTTGGGTGGTATGGTGTCACAGGTGGTTGTGTTTCTGCCTCACAGCTCCATGGTCCCTGGTTTGATCTTGGGCTTTAGTTACTGGTGATTGTATGGAGTGTTGTATGTCCTTCCCATGTTCACATGAGATTTTCCGCAAGTTCTCTATTTTCCTTCCATCTTCCATTAAGTGTATACATCTATCTATCTATCTATCTATCTATCTATCTATCTATCTATCTATCTATCTATCTATCTATCTATCTATCTATCTATCTATATATATATGCTATGTTATGCTATGCTATGCTATGCTATGCCAAGCTATGCTATCCATTATTTTCCGAACTGTGTGGACAGTTTCCCCATGATAGGTTCCAGGATTTTCAGGGACATTTACAATGTGTTAACTTCAACCATGAAAGTTATTGATAGGTCAGGGTGGTGATGTATAAAAGCATGAGAAAATAGTTTTTTTTACTCTTTTCTTTATGATTTTTAATTGCTACATCAGTCCAGTTTACAGTGTTGGGATTTCCTTTGATGAACGTGTGCTACTAATGACAGGTTGTTGTTACTAATACATTTCCATTTCCATTGAAAGACAGTCCTTCATTTGTTTGTCTAAGTGATTTAGATGAAAGATGGGAAAGATAAAGCTAGTGCATACCTTGCATAGACCTCTATAAAGACTAACAAGGGATGTGCTATACTGTTGAGACTCCATGCAAGAAGTCAATCCCACAACAACAATCCCAGGTAGCTCAGATTCATTCTCAAGATTTTCTGCAGGAAAATGAGGTCCAGGTGTCATAGCAATGGGGGACCATGAGGCAATAATCCAGAAAATGAAAGAAGGGCTGTGGAAAGCAAGCTAGGGAATTCCCAATGTTATTGGGATATCGGGGACATTTTCTCCAGAAAGGAAATAGCTTTGAAGACTCCGGCAAGATATTGTGTGTTTCTTGACTTAAGAATAAGGAACCTTTATTTTGTCACATATACATTACAACACACTGAAATACTTTTCTTTGCATATGCCAGCTTATCGGAGGAAGTGGATGTAGTGAGCTAGGATCGATAGTGCTGCTGTTAAAGACACTATAATCGTGTATAAGATGTCTTTTAGACTATTTACATATTTAGAAATGCAAATATTGTATGACCCCAATTGTGGAACTCTTATAACCTGTCAGATTTGAGAAGCCTTGTAGATAATTAATAGATTTTGTTAATTAGAGAGATTCTCAGTATTCTCGTGATTTACTCATCCGTAAGGTTCTCAGCTACCTCGAGGGGCTGGAAAAAAAGTTTTGTGAGCACCAAGAAAGACTGAAGAATAACCATAATTTTGGCATAAACTGCAGAAAAACAACAGAAGAAAACTCTAATGTAACAAGAAAAAAATGGAGATCAATAAACAAAAAGTATCGATATACATACCGAATACCTAATTGTCCCTAATTGTCTCTAACACATAGGTCTTCTCACAGTGCAGTGTTTTTCTGCAACATTTCATTCACACTTTTTTTTTTTCAAAATAAAAACTTTTATTTTGAATCCTACTAAAATGTCTGGGAGAAAGGGCAAAACAGCAAAGACTTTGATGTGTCAAGAACCAATTTTAAAGAAGCAAAAGGCAAAGCACACGAAAAGTTCTCTATTTAAAAGTTGGATTTGCCACTTTCTCCTCTGTCTGTGCTCTGTAGGCAGTGGAGGCTGCCCTGTGGGGGCCGTGTTTGTGAGTTAGCGTGGAGCTGCTAGCTGAAGACCTTGTATTGAACAGAAGGTGTTGTCTCGCGCTTCAGGCTGTTCACACACACACACACACACTCGCAACAGTGAGAAGTGAAATATTAACAGCTCTCTCGCTCCGCAATTAACCGAACTCTGTTGCTGAGCCTCGGCTTCAGGCTTGGCCTGTGCTTGGAGAGGCGACTATAGAGCCGAAGGTTAATTTGAAAATTTAGTGAAGAAGTTTGAAAAGTTGTATATATTTTTTTTTTTTGTAAGAAAGGAGAAGTTGAGATTTGGACATTTGGATATTTAGAATTTTTAGCTCATGATTAATAAAGCTAAGTTGATTGACAGATCAACACTTACAACAGAGTTCAAATATCTTAGCACCTACTTAATACACCGACTACATTTTGCAGTGTGAAATGATCATGTACAGGGTTGAATTTGGTTTGGAGTCAACCTTTACAGCAATGCGGTTGAGTGCAAACGTGTGTGTTCCCTACAGTATATAGGTGTAAAAAAGAAACCCCTGAATTTTACAATTTTGTACCATGTAAAAATGAATTGAAATATTAGGAATTTATATATAAAACGGGTATAATATACAATAGGATGACACTTGGAAAAAATATAACTTCTGTATAACCAAGAATAAGAAGTCATGAAGGAATATTAGTAACATTCATTACTCATTTTATCATTTACATTTTTTCATAGTGTTATAGAGGTTTTTTTTCATTTATTTAAGAAAAAGTTATGACATTAAGAAAGTATATGTGTTATGAAAGTATGACAGAAGCAACCGTCCAGGATTTGAATAAAACCAATCATTTATTCTTACACACAGATAAACAATGCCTTTTTTCAGTACAAATCAGTGCTGTGACTTTACTCGACCGTTTAACACCATTTTATACATTATACATTTTATATATTTACATTTTTATCTAACTGAGTAATTGAGGGTTAAGAGATTTGCTCAGGGGCCCAGCAGTGGCAGCTTGGTGGACATAGGAATTGAACTGACAACCCTTCGATTCGTAGCCCAACCACTAGGCTACCACATCCCCAATACATTATACAACCTTCCCTAACAAACTATTTAAACTTGTACGTGTCATTTTTAAACATTTAAAAAGTTGTCAGTTTCATGGTACATGTGTTTGACATTATTTTCCATCGACTGGGAAACAGCTTATGCTTCTGGTTAGTAAAAAATACTTCTATGGTTCCAGCTGAGACAAGAAGTCTTAAATTTGTCACATATACATTACAGCACAGTGAAATTCAGTCTTCACATATCCCAACCCATACTGGAGGCTGGGGTCAGAGCATGATGCCAGGGTTAGATATATGCCAGTAGACCAGCACCCATGGAGGGTTAAGTTCCTAATGCTGGGGCTTGAACCCTGATCCTCCAAGAAACAACCTTAACCACCTGAGCCACCACTTCCACATAATAGTTTTTCAAAATTCTTACCCTAGACACTTAGGCAAAACGTGCATAGTGTAAGTGCAGGCGTATTGTGACACTGCACTATTGTGACACTATTGTGACATTGGAGACACTGTTAATGAAAATAAAATAGAAATAATTGTTTGGATTGTTTGCATCAAAGGTTGTCTGTTCAGCAATGCCCCTTTTCGACCAAAAAGAACCGGGTGCTGGTTCAGAGCTAGCACTGGTGCTGGTTCAAAGTTGGTTCCACTGGCGAACCTTCTAAGAACCGGTTTGCCTTTCCATCGGTTAGAGAGCATCACAGAGCCGAGTGTGACGTCACTGTATACGTGTCACGTTACACAGCAACGTTAGCGCAGCAGCTGCAAACACAAACACAACATCAACAATGGCGGATGTTGCTTTACTGTTAATACTCATGGCTTTGTGAACCTACATTGGCATCCAAACACGGCGAATCCAACGTGTACGTGCAGCTCCATGTAATCTGTATAAACGGAGGTTGTAATCGAGAAAGTACATAACATTATTTTATCATTAACACAGAAAAAATTAGCCTGTAGCTACCTACTATCATGTGTGCTGATAATTGTGGAAAAGCGGCACAAGAGAACTGGAAGTATAGTTAGAGAGCAACCTAGTGTCAAGCTGTTCGCCAAAAAGAATTATGTCTGTTCTTAGTTTGCTGTTTCTAACAAGCAGTTGACCTGGTTCTCCTTCACAAATAGATGGTTTATAAACTGGATTCAGGGATCTGCTGTGCGTAAGAGCAGATACAGATTTCCTCTCAGATTGCTTTTCATTGGTGCACCTGTACCTAGTCATGGTGTGGTTCTTACTACTGTATGCAATCTATGCCTCAATTACACATATAAACTATGAGGCAGGGTGATTTCTTGCAAAGTGAGAAAATTGCTTTGTGAGATCGTAGACATTACTGTGGAAGGATAGTGGAGTGAGTATATAGTATTATTTTGTATGTAGACTAGTCTTTGAGCTCTAATTTAGGTGATAAATGGGAACTCAAGGCTAATATTAAATCATATTCATTATACTTAAACAGAGCCAGGTCACTGTTACCCTACCAAAGACTTTATTATTTTAGACAGACGACCTCATATATTTCGATACACAGCAAAAATATTATGCTAATATGTTTCTTCCAAGGACAAATTCCTCTGGCAATCAGTTATACTTCTTTTTTATTGTGTGCTCAGAAGTCTGCAGTCATCTGTGAAAGATTCCCAAGTGCCTTTTTCAATGGAATGGTAATCGTGTTGTGTGTTTAGAAACCAATCAAGACTGCCTGATCATTTCGAACCTTGGCTAAGCAGAGGATACTTGGCTCTGCATTCCAGCGAGGCCTACGATTTAGCAGCACTTCTCTTTGAGCTCCACACAGCAGGCCTGCAGCCAACACGGCTGCTTCACCAAACAGAGGACACACACACACACACACACACACACACGAACACTGACTGAAGGAAGCACAGCTTTCACACTGAGTAACACGCTGCTTTGCATAGCATGGGGCTTGAATAACATTGCTAATCAGATCTGAATTATATGTGTAGGAAAGACTGTAAAGTGCAAATAGGTTAATAAGGCTTTTGTTATTGTGCTGCAGGTGTGCCGTAGTTTTAGATGTTTGCCATTTTAATCACACATTAAAAGTATTAACAGTATGAATTTGAATGATATAAACAGTATTTAAAAATTAACCTAAAGAGCAGAGACAGATGCCAAGAATGTAATTCAAACAGAAGCAGAGTCACTTCAGCAACACCTAAAGACCTACATCTGCCTGAAATACTAACGATAACACTTAAAAAAAAGCATCTGCTTATCCTAACAGAGTTTTTAGTCTAATGTCCATCACTTAGTGAACCGGTATCCATGTATTCGGTCACGGAGCCTTCGAAGCAATTCTGTATAGGAAGAATAACCTCTTTAGAGATAACAAATTCAACAACGGATATACTAGTGACTTAGCTGTTAGTACATTTGCCTTGCACCTCAGAGGTTGGAGGTTTGATTCCTATATCTTCTCTGTGTATAGAAATTCTCTGTTCTCTGGTTCCAAAGACATGCATTGTAGGCTGATTGGCATCTCTAAATAGTCCATAGTATGTGACTGAGTGTGTGTGTGTGTGTGT
This sequence comes from Tachysurus fulvidraco, assembly GCF_022655615.1. NCBI lineage: Eukaryota > Metazoa > Chordata > Actinopteri > Siluriformes > Bagridae > Tachysurus > Tachysurus fulvidraco. The sequence goes on along the minus strand of NC_062521.1, from coordinate 26,989,573 downwards.
GTGGGTGTGTGTTTGAATGTTTGGGGATGTGGTAGCCTAGTGTTTAAGGTATTGGGCTACCCACACCTTTAGTGGACATCCACCAAGCTGCCACTGCTGGGCCCCTGAGCAAGGCCCTTACCCCTCAATTGCTCAGTTGTATAAAAATGAGATAAAACTGTAAGTCGCTCTGGATAAGGCCGTCTGCAAGATATTTCATGCCTTGTGACCTGAGTGCCCTGGGATGATAATGACCCTGTGAAGAAAAGGGATGGTTCCCTTTCGAGGGAACTCGACGCTGCGTCAGTGCTGACGCTATGGGAATGCTTCTTTGAGGAAGTTGTGTCTGAAGCTCTGTGTGCACACACGCCATTTAATGGCTCGGAAAGGACACGTGATGGAGTTAATTACTCACCAGTAAGTCCATATAAGGGCATCTACGTCACGCTGCTCCAGCTCTCTTTGTCTGAAGGAAGCGCGAACGGATGCCTGGGGCGTGGCCAGCAACGCAGCGTCTCGTTCCCCTCTCAGGGAACCGGGTTACATACGTAACCTGGTGTAGATATTTACTGTATGCTTTAGGGCAACACAAAGAGTTGTGCCTGTTTGTTAGGGCTATACAATCAATTTTCATGTCTGTATCTCAATCCCATTAGTGCCCCAATGAAAAAAATAAATATACCCAGAAACAGTGAAAACCAGACATACTGTATGCTGGAACTTTTAGGGTCCGGACTCTCTCAGGGTGTCTTCCTCGTGACGTCTCAGGGAGTTTTTTCCTCGCCATGGTCATGCTCATCAGGGATCTACTGTAAATGTACATCAGGATTTCAGTAAAAGTACTTATTAAAAACAGGCTCATATTTGGAGACTGAGGTTTTCTGTAAGACCAAAAGTTATGTCAATATTTAGAAGGGAAAGTTATGTGTATATAGAGTCTGATTACATGCATGCTTAAGTCAATTTTCCTGGCTACCTGTTGAGATGATTTCAATAACCTGTGTGTCAGTTCATGGGGATTTTTCATGAGTAAAAGATTTTTTGTTTTTTTTCTCTAGCATTGAGACCATCACTTTGCAAAATGCACACGCACATGCCTTCAAGCCCAAATCAATAATAACAATTGCACGTACAACTTCATGAAGCCACAAGACACTAAATGGAGGTCATAAAATCATAATGTGTGTGTGTGTGTGTGTGTGTGTGTGTTTGAGTGTGTGCATGATATAGGCTGTTTTTCATTATTTTGTTGTCAAATCAATTAATTAATCTCTTTTTTTTTATTTAATCTGTATGGCAAATATATGCATTGCCGTGGTTTAACGGATAAGCTGGACTGCTCTGAATTGAATGACTGAGGCAAAATCCAATCCAAGCTGATGGCTAAAGAAGGATTTGCTTTCTAGCACTTAGCCTTACACCTTAACTACCGCTCTACCACAGTGACCAAGCATGTAAAATTGAATCCTCCGTATAATCCCCGTAATTACATCACACTCTTTACAGTTCTCATAAAAGGACCATGTAATTGAAGTATCTCATTTCATGGTCTAAAATATAGTCTGGCCTGAATTGTTCTTTACTCACTAAGGACCGCGTAGACGAACACAACAGGTGACCACTGTAATTAGTCTGAAACAGCTACAACGGTGTTACCTAGCCATGAAAGAACTTTTTTTATTTCGTTTAGAAAAGCGCTATGGGATGAATAGGGCACTGACGAGCGAGCTGCCTCCCACTCTAACACACAGAATGGCATGTTATGCAACCCCTGGCTGCTAATTGCATGTGACACTTTGGAGAATGTGTCCCGTGAAATGATTCATCAACACAAGTGTCAGATCTCGATATTTGGCAGCCCGGCTTTTGTAATTCAAATCAGACGTCCTAAAGCCTAACAGGAATTGATCAAGCTGGCAGGCTGGTTTATGGGATCTCAACAACAAAGTCTATGAAACAGGACTGTAAAATGGTTCATATGTATGTTAACCATGTGGTGTGTTTGGAGATATCGGCATCATCAATGTCAACTTTATTGCCATTGCATAATGCAGGGTTGCATAATGAAATGGAGCTGCAGGCAGTCTGCTATGGAAATGCAATGTATAAAAATGATTCACGACATGACAGAGGATTATATACATATATATCTATTTATATAAAGGATAAGACGAGATTGCACACGAAATTAACAAGGCAATAGACGTGCACCTAGAGAGCAAACAGTGTCGAGCAGAAATGAACGAAGTTCCGATTCGGAATTAAAAATACTTCCTGATTGGGACATTAAGGAAATTGTATCGAATGCAATCTCTAGTTTTACTGCTAACTCCTAACCTCTCATTAAACTCCCATTAAAAAGTAAGATCAGCATTTAGACAGAGTTTCTTCCTGCACAATTGTTCCTGGTCACTTCTCCTTTGTTTTGGATCCAGAGCTATCCCGGGGACGCCGGTTGTGACGTTAGGACGACACAGTGAGAGAGTGACAACGCAATGCCTTGCGTTGTCACTCTCTCACTGTGTCGTCTTAACGTCACAACCGGTGTCCCATGTCCACACACGTTCATACACTCATTCACATTCACACCTAGTGCCAATGTACTGTAGTCATTCCACCAGAATTAAATCTGAGCTGCAGAGAAATCTGAGAACTGAAAAGAACCCACACAGACATGGTGCATACATTCCTACACCTCCAGCTTCTCCAGTTTCTTCGCACCCCTCACAATTAAGTCAACTACGGATGAGTGATCAGTTCACCGCAGTAAGTACAAAAGGTTCATATGAAGCGTTATTACAGCGAGCTTGAAGCAGTGCCGCTATTATGTCCATTTGTACAGCATTGTTACAGATCGATCTAAAAATCTTCTTGAAGGAAATCTCTCAAAAGCTCTGTATGTTTTGACTTCATGTGTTCTTCGGTGCACCTGCTCTCATTCCCAGACATTTAATCTGATGATTACTAAAAGAAAAAAGATTTGTCAAGAGTAAAATTTCACAGCTTGTTCTGCATCTTTCTAAATCCAGCACTTCTCTAAATTCCAAAGAAGAAAAAAAATACTGTTTTACTTTTAGGTGAAGAGGACAACTTTAACAGAAAACACAGTGAATGAAACTTTTGAGTTCAACATCATCTGCGAGCTACAGAGCCAGAGAGACTGATCCCGGGTCTAATTCAGATCGGACAAATAACAACTAGGCGGGAACTTTCACCCCTTGAAATCTTGGTATGTCTTTAAGGTTAAATGAAAAAAATTGCTACATGCAAATAATGCGAATAATGCGAAGCTGCACCTCTGTTGTAACTAGAGAGGAGCGTCCTTGAGGAGACTTACCTCATTGGTTGCTTTTTAAAAGGTTACTGTAAAGTGGGTCGAAGTTGAAGTTGAGTGAAACTTGAGCGCAGCACCAAGGTGTCCAAGCGTTAGTGTGCTCTGTCTCTCTCTCTCTCTCTCTCTCTCTCTCTCTCTCTCTCTCTCTCTCTCTCTCTCTCTCTCTCTCTCTCTCTCTCTCTCTCTCTCTTTCTCAGAGTTCTCAGAATTATTAGCAAAGCCGTTAATCACCAATACCACAATACCGATAGTCTGAAATTTGTTGAAATCTGCTTTAAATTTGTTGAAAGTCCATATTCATCTTTACATTTACATTTAAATGTATGGTATTTGGCAGACGCACTGATCCAGAGCGACAAGTCTCTATCGATCAATACAGTGGTTCACTTGGTTATAGACCATTTGTTCACTTGGAGGTTTTTTCCCTCCACCCTCATAAATGGTCTTCAACAGAATGAACATTTTAGTGACAAACCCCACTGTCAAATCATTTACATTTACAGCATGTGGCAGATTCCCTTATCAAGAGTGACTTACTGTATATTACATTTACAGCATTTAGCAGACGCTCTTATCCAGAGCGACTTACATTTTATCTCATACAACTGAGCAATCGAGGGTTAAGGGCCTTCCTCGGGGATCCAGCAGTGGCAGCTTCGTAGACGTAGGAATCAAACTCACAACCTTCCGATTGGTAGCCCAACACCTTAACCACTAGTCTACCACATCCCACATACTGTACATACGATCTCATTCTGAGCAATTGAGTGTTCAGGGCCTTGCTCAGGGGCCCAGGAGGTGGACCTGGTATTTGAACACACAACCTTCCAATCAATTTGGAAGTTTCATTCAGGCTACTACATGACACAGATAATAAAAAGATGGTTTGAATCGGTCAGAATATAAGAATTTACACTATACACAATATCACATACAAGCAGTAGGTTTGTAAAGGAGGTTGTATAAAAGGAGTTTATATATTCAAGAATGTTCATTCATTCATTCATTTTCATTCATCTGAACTTCTTGGGTCACGGGCAGCCTGTGCCTATCTCAGGCGTCATCGGGCATCGAGGCAGGATACACCCTGGACGGAGTGCCAACCCATCTCAGGGCACACACACTCTCTCATTCACTCACACACACACACACTAGGGACAATTTTCCAGAGATGCCAATCAACCTACCATGCATGTCTTTTGAGCGTGGGAGGAAACCGGAGTACACGGAGGAAACCCCCGAGGCACAGGGAGAACATGCAAACTCCACACACACAAGGCGGAGGCAGGAATCGAACCCACAACCCTGGAGATGTGAGGCAAATGTGGTAACCACTAAACCACCATGTCCCCATTCAAGAATGTTGTACACGCTTTATCTAGGTCAGTTCTCTTGGTCACATGAGGTCATGACCTGATTTGACTCATTTCCATTAAAAACAGTAGTTTTCGAGTGAAATCGATAGACAGCATAAAGATCTGAGTAAATTCTGCGGAGGTTTTATGCTTTACTGTATACAGTATTCAGACAAATGGAACTGTGACTGTGATGTAAAGAAAGCAAAGAGATAGTTGTTTACTCGTTCATCTCTTTGGACAACCTTGATACAGATCGAATAGAATTTTTCTTCCCTAAAAACGAAATCTCTCGAAAGAAAGAAATCTCTAGAAAATTCTGCTGTTTCTGCATGACTCTCAAAAACGCTGTACGTTTGGACTCTGTGTGTTCTGCTCCGTGTGTCCTGCTCCGATTCCCAGCCATTTAATCTGATGATTGCTAAAAGAAAAAAGGAAACTTGATAGCTTTTAAGACAAATAGCCTGTAAAATATCAAGGAACTGCAATTTCGTGGGAATTGTCCAGAGGTGTCAGTAACACGCTGTGTGACTAGTTTTGTCAAAACAGGCTTCTTAGAAACTCCCATTAAAAACTTGATGACTATGAGGTTTTGTGACCGCTTGTGTGTGTGTGTGTGTGTGTGTGTGTGTGTGTGTGTGTGTGTGTGTGTGTGTGTGTGTGTGTGTGTGCTGTGTGATTATTATTATTATTATTATTATAATACACTGTTGACAGGAAGGAAGTCTCTATCCACATTTTAGTCAATTGACCGAGAGCCATCGGACCGGTTTAGGTACGAATAGGATTCGCTCGCTGTGACAAGTGACACATTTTGACAAGAATGAGGATGCACACAGCACAGTAGAACTCATAATAGAGTGAGGAATTTGATACTGTCTTCCTCCATGTTAGATACAAGGACCAGTTTCGCAAGTTACACTACAGTCTGTTTATTTTAAGTAGCCTTTATTTGTCAGACATACTGTATATTAAATAATAGTGAAATTCTGATCCATTACATTTACAGCAGAGATCCTTCTCCAGAGTGAATTTGATTTATACAACTAAGAGTTAAGGGCCTTGTTCAAGGACCCAGCCGTGGCACATGTTGCTTTTCAACCAAGTATTCAAAACCACAAGCTTTCAATCAGTAGACCAAAGCCGTAACCACTTAGCTACCACTTCCCATTGTATTAGGATGTTTTCCTAGCTTACTAGGAAGTTGGGTTTAGAGTGTAGTATCAGCCATGAAACATCACACCTGAAATAGAGAGGGTTGTCATTTACAGAATTTGCCAGATGTCCTTATCCAGATCTTCTACAACTGAAAGTTAAGGGCCAGGCTCAAAAGCCCAGCAGTGGCAGATTAGTGGTGCTATAATATCAATAACTGGTTAAAATTCAGGAAACAGGAAGTATAGACTGAACATCTGAGGGTTAAGAACAGAACAGGGCATGAAAGCCTTTATTATCGCCACATATACATTACAGCACAGTGGAATACTTTTCTTCACATACCCCAATTTAGGAGATTGGGGTCAGAGTGCATGGGCAGCTATGATACAGCACCCTTTAACAGAGAGGGTTGAGGGCCTTACTCAAGGCCCAGCAGTGGCTGGTGCCTTGAACCCCGATCCTCTGAGCAATAGCCCAGAGCCTTAACCAGTTGAGCCACCACTGCCCCCAAGGACCTTGCTCAGGTCCCAGCAGTGGCTGGGCCTTGAACCCCAATTCTTCTCAGCAACAGTTCAGAGCCTTAACCAGTTGAGCCAGCACTGCCCCCAAGGACCTTGCTCAGGTCCCAGCAGTGGCTGGGCCTTGAACCCCGATCCTCTGAGCAACAACTTAACCAGTTGAGCCAGCACTGCCCCCAAGGACCTTGCTCAGGGCCCAGCAGTGGCAGATTGGTGGCTTTCAACTTGGGATTCTGTGTGTTCAAATTTCACCACTGCTGCTTAGTTGTGTAAATACAATGTATGTAAGTCTTTCTGGATAAAGGTGTCTGCCCAGTGCCATACATTTAAAAACTTAAGCCTGTCTATGGTGTCAATATATAAAAAAGAACAAAAAAAAACGTGGTGGTATCGATTGCATGAGAAACATACGGTGTTGCATCGTCACATCTGTGAGCTGGTTAGTTGAGAGTATTTTGGGCCTCGAGTGCTGCTGTTATCTGGCTGTAATGTGCTTGCCTGGCATCTGGAACAGAATGTATGTGAGGAAACACGTCGCATATTAATCTGTAATCTACTTGACACAATTTCAGTAAACATCACATTATTCCGTGATGAAGACCGGAACGATAATGCACCGATCCGGAGTCACGCCGTGTTTCATATTTGGTGTTCCTACTGAATATGCATCACAGGCATAATAGGATCAACACATTATTCAATCTGCCTGTTCTGGTGTACCTGGAGTTCTCTAGTTAGTCATGCAAAACTGTGCTCTAGCTTACAGCTGTTTACAGCCTAAAGCTCTAGCCTCGATCTAATGAGAAAGCTGTGGCGGTAACAAGAGGTGATATAGACGTCATCTACATTCAGAGCTGGAGAAGGGTACTGGGAGTGTTGGAGCTTAGTGGTAAAGATGCTGGACTACTGATGGGAAGGTTGTAAGTTTGAATTCCAGGCCCAATGAGCTGCCACTGCTGTGCCCCTGAACAAGGCGCTTAACCCTCAATTGGTGTTGTATAAAATGAGATGAAATGAGATGAGAAATGACAAGTGGTTAAGGCTCTAGGTTGTTGATCAGGGGATCGGGGGGTGACCTTGTTGGGCCCTTGAGCAAGGCCCTTAATGCTGTCTGCTCTAGTGATACTGTATCATGTCTGATCCTGCACTTAGACCTCCAAAGTTGGGATGCGATGAAAGAATTTCACTGTGCTGTAAAGTATATGTGACAAAATAAAAGCTTCTTCTTCTTCTATAAAACAGTTTTGGAGCCATGCTGGTATAGGGAATGAATCAACGCTCAGGTGCTGTGATGATATCTTTTCATAACAGAACATTTCACAGACTTTAATTCAGCAATAACAATTGTCAACAATTTTTTTTCTAACAAATGAACGTATTGATATTTTTTAACATATTTATGCTCGTGTTTCATGTGAAATAAGTTAGCTCCTGTTATAACTTATATAATAACAGTTACAGCAAACAACCAGTTGATAATACAAAAAATGTGCATATTTTTATGCTAATGAGAAGGTGCAAACAGCCTTGATAATTTAAGAAATAATTTTAAAATTGCTGATATTATTTTTATTTGGTTAGAATTGTTAATTGACATTTGTACTATTTGTTATGTCATTTATTTGTTTTTTCTCAATTTTCTGTTTTTATTTTGTGTATTTATTTGTACCCCATTTTAATGTATAAATGGTGCTATATAAGTACACTTCTTCTTCTTCTTATTATTATTATTGTAATAATAATAATAATAAATAATAATAATAATAATAATAATAATAATAATTATTATTTATTTATTTATTTATTTATTTATTTATTTATTTATTTATTTATTTATTTATTTTATTATTAACAGTAGTAGTAGAAATAAGTATTACTGTGGCATTATTGGTCCTACGTTGCTTTTTTTCCCAACAGATGGGATCTGATAAAGAATCTATAATTTTTTTATTTTTTTATTAATTCCACAGTCATCGCTGAGTAATGCCAATAAGTAAAGACTAAAAGGCTTGTGGGAAGATGTGTGATCAGTGATGCTATGTGATTACTTTCCTATAAGAGTACACCCTGAAGTCTTTTACTGCTCCTTTACCACAGCAATATACCAAAGATTACAATTATTAATTATTAATGAATGACACAGTATGTTTTAACCGTTTACAGTTTAAGTTACAGCTTTATCACTGGCCGTTACAAAGCGCTGACACTGGAGACTCCTTCCATCAATTATATATCAACAATTATACATTTGTTACATAACAGCAAATTATAAATTTACACAAACTATACATCATTAAGATTATACAGAATATCCAGCGTACAATACAACAGTATTAGGATTCTTATAAACCTGAAAATTACGGCTGAGCTTTTGTTAATCAACACCTTCAGATTTGGGAATTGAACACACACTGTGCTATAAAGTCAATAACTGATTAATATTCAGGAAACAGGAAGCACAGACTGTAAAAAAAAACCAGGAAGACAACAGGAGGCACGTATTTCTGAGGTTTCCTGTCATTGCTCAAGCTCGTCATTCAAGTTCTGAAAAACGTGGAGGTCAGATTTCAGCAAACAGGATGAAAAGTTGAGGGCAGGAGGTTTAATTGTATTAAAACAACGTATATATCCTGTTGCTACAGTAGAGCTGAAGCAGTATTAATTTTTCTAGCTGTCCTTTTGGTGAATCTCCCTAACTCAATTCGTCAGCTCATTACCAACCTTATGAACTTCAGCAGCTGTGATGAAACAGCAGAAATGTGAACATAAACCCTTCCTAGATTTCTGGTAAAATGAATCAACATGTTATCTTTCAGATAAACGTTTATTGCATCCCATTTACTAAGATAAGCAAGTGGGAGTTTTTTTTCTGTTTCACTTCTCAAGGCTCAATTCCTCAATTACTTTAATTCCGCCCTAAGTGTGGGAAAGCAACCAGAGACACAGGTTGGGATTTGCCATTTCTGCAAATGCCTCAGGGGCAGTGGAGCGTTGCTGTAGGGCAACTGGCTTCACCTACAGCACAGAGGCTGCTCCGAATAATTCAATCGTCCAGTGTGTTTATATGGCAGATACGCTACTCAAATGTGGCTGGATATTTATTTATTTATTTGTTGGTTGGTTTAAACGTAGCTTTACTTATGGACATTTTATAGACATTTCAAATTACTCCTTCAATTCATTAATTTATTGCTTCATTTCTTTGTTCAACTATATTTATTTATTTATTTGTTTGTTTGTTTTACCTTTAATGTTTGTTTTGGTTGTTTATAGCTTTTCTTATAGACATTTTAAATGACTTCAATTCAACTCATTCATTTTGCACACACACACACACACACACACACACACACACACACACACACACACAAACACACACACATAATATATATATATATTGTAATAAATATATATAAATAATATATATATATAATTTTTTTTCTTTCTTCCTTGCACATAGTCTTAATTGAAATAAAAGTAATTGCCTGTAATTTTTTCTTTTCTTAACCATTTGGCAATTTCTAACTTTTATTGATTTAATAAATATGAAATATTTAAAATATGATTACATGTATTCAAAATAAGAATTATTTCTTTTTCATTATTTTTTTGTTTGTTTGTTTGCCTATATATCTGTCTATTACTTACTTATTTATTGCTTGCTTGTTTCTTTGCTTTTTTTTGTCCAAAATTATTATTTTTTTCTATTTTTTTGTGCAGTGTTTTGTGTTCTACTACACAACTAATGTCTCCCTCGTGCATTACAGCTCAGCGTGCTAAGTGCCAACTGCTCCTTAGCCCTGTTTCTAATAAACTTAATTAGATTTTTAAAACAACTCCAGTCATTTTCATTTCTTCTTGTAGACATAATAAAACTTTGCCCTAAAAATGTTTCATTATAAGAATTAAATGAATGAATCATTGTCATGGAATAGTGGAGCTCAAACACACGCTGATTCATGTTTAATAACGATAATCACCTCCTCCGTTCTGAGAAAAAGACTACACCGATCTTCCCCAACACCCAAACATCATGGGTGAGTCAACAGTCCCACTTCTCCTCTGACAGATTATCTTACGCTGTGGATCTGTGAGGGAGGAAGATGCTAAAGAGGAGATGTGACTTTAGCCTTAATTTCCAACTATTTTTTCACTGCTAATCAGATGTGAGAGAATTTTAGTGAATTGCGAATTCTGGATTCTGATTGGTCAAAAGGGGTTGATTCGTTTTCTATTTCAATATCAGCAGGTCAGAAACAAGTTCTAGCTATAAATCTGATCACAGTGTTTCATCGATACTCGCTTTCGAGTATGTTGTCATTTCTATCATGGAACGCTGTAGAGGCTTTTTTTTATTGTTAATGAAGTTTTCTGTGAGGGCAAAATTTCTTGTCATCAAATAAGTCACAATCTTAAAATTTATCTTAAATTAATTTTATTTCGATGCATTTATATTATTATTTATATTTATAAGGGGGGTTGATAGTTTAATGCCATTTTAAAGACATATACTATGTATGAACATGTGTATGTGACAAATAAAATGTTTCCATCTTGAATCATTTGTTTGTTAATTTGTTTGTTAAGTGAATACCTGTTTTCATAAGGAAACTGCAGACTAGCTGCTAACTTTTCATTTTGAATAGACTAGAAATTACCGGTAACTATAAATGGATTAAAACCTGAAACGAATAAGCAAACTGTTGTGGCATAAATCTTTCATTTACAGTACAGCATTTAGCAGACACCCTTATCCAGAGTGACTTACATTATCTCATTTTTATACAAATGAGGGTTAAGGGCCTTGCTCAGGAGCCCAACAGTGGCAGCTTGGTGAACCTAGGATCGATCTCACAACCTTCCAATTGGTAGCCCAACACCTTAAACACTAGGCTACCACATGCCTTTCACATGTACAGTGACAATTTAGAGGCAAACCGAGTGAAGGTCGAACAAATGGGAACAAAGCCAGTATACAGTAGGTCACACACTGCTTCTCCTTCATCTCAAATAATATGGTGCAGATAAACACTGATGAATTTATACAAACAGCAAATCTCCCTCCGTTTTAGTGGCTAGAAAACCGATTTGCAACGCTAATCAAACCTTATTACTATTGCCCCTTTTCCACCGGAAAGAACCGGGTGCTGGTTCAGACCTAGCGCTGGTGCTGGTTCAAAGTTGGTTCCACTGGCGAACCTTCTAAGAACCGGTTTGCCTTTCCACCGGCTAGAGAGCATCACAGAGCCGAGTGTGATGTCACTGTATACATGTCACGTGTCCCAGCGACGTTAGCGCAGCAGCGGCAAACACAAACACAACAACAATGGCGGATGTTGCTTTACTGTTAATGCTCATGGCTTTGTGAACCTACATTGGCATCCAAACCCGGCGAATAAAACGTGTACGTGCAGCTCCGTGTATTCTGTATAAACGGAGGTTGTAATCGTTAAAGTACATAACGTTATTTTATCGTTAACACAGAAAAAAATTTTGCCTTAGCATGTAGCTACCTACTATCATGTGTGCTGATAATGTATCATATCGCGGTAAAGCAAAAGTGTATTAAACATTAGTATACTTAAGGTACATTATCAAACACGCTAACAGTAGCCCCGCCCCCAGCTCCTGCCCCAAGCAGTTCTTAAGTCTAGACCAGCAACGTTTTGGTGCTACTTAAGAACCACTTTTCCTGGTTCAGAGCCGGTGCTTTGGCGGTCGAAACAGAAAGAACTAGTTCTAAATTAGGCTCTGGCTCCGAACCAGCACTCGAACTGCCTCGGTGGAAAAGGGGCATATGTCAACCAGTTGTAGGAACGCCGCCTGACGTCAGTGATAAAATGCAGTGATAAAATGACTATATGTGTAAATGTAGCTTAAATATCGAACCTCAACAAGTCTGGCTGCATCAGTGATCATTTGCCTATAACTTAAAAATATAATAATAATAAATTAAGAATTCAGGATCAACAGCAGGGTGCTTTTGACATTACTGAGGTTTCGAGGTCTGCAGAAGATGTGACTAATATGTTTTCCACATATTCACACCGAGAATATGAATAATTTGCTTTTCTAGTAAACAGCATGTAAGTGTCATGTAACTGGAATGAAATCATATAGGCATGCATCATGGACCAGTGGACTGTGGTCTGGGTGTAGACTGGGTGTTCATTTGAAAAGTGAAAATAACCTTGCAGCGCTGATAAACATTTAATGCTGTAAAGAATCACTGGCTGGTTTTAAGCATGAATCATCATCATGGCTCATAGCTCATCAGACCAGAGACCAGGGCTTGGTTAACAAAAAAAGAAGAGTTTCACAGATTTTGTTAAATTCACCGGTTAAACTGAAGAGATGATGTGTTTAAATGTTTAGTTTCCTGAGTCCTAAATTCGTCTTGTATTCTGGCTTTAAATCTCAGTGCTGTCCCAGTCAGGGATTTAGGGCAGAGTGGCTAGACGGAAGCCTCTTCTCAGTGCAAAACACATGAAAGCCTGCATGGAGTTTGCAAAAAGGAAAAAAAAAAAACACCCGAAGGTTACTTGAAGGATTCTCAGACTGTGAGGAAGAAGATTCACTGGTCTGATGGAACTAAGATCGGACTGTTTGGCCGTAATTCTAAACGTTATGTCTGGAGGCAACCAGGCATCTGCACAATACCATCCCAACAGTTGAAGCATGGTGGTGGGAGCATCAAGCTGTGTGGCTGTTTTTCAGCAGCAGGGGACTGGAAGACTGATCAGGGTTGAAGGAAATCTAAATGTAGCAAAGTACAGAGATATTTTTAATAAAAACCTGTTCCAGAAAGGGGGCTTAGTGGGTAGCACATTTGCCTCACAACTCGAGTTTTTGGGGTTCGATTCCCGCCTCCGCTTTGTGTGTATGGAGTTTGCATGTTCTCCCCGTGCCTCCGGGGTTTCCTCCGGGTACTCCGGTTTCCTCCCCCGGTCCAAAGACAGGCATAGTACAGTAGGTTGAGTGGCATCTCTGGAAAATTGTCCGTACTGTGTGTGTGTGAGTGAATGAGAGTGTGTGTGTGCCCTGTGATGGGTTGGCACTCCGTCCAGGGTGTATCCTGCCTTGATGCCCGATGACGCCTGAGATAGGCACAGGCTTCCCGTGACCCGAGAAGTTCGGATAAGCGGTAGAAATTGAATGAATGAATGAATGAATGAATGAATGAATGAATGAATGAATGTTCCACAAAATTCATAACCTCAACCTGGGCCAAAGGTTCACCTTCCAACATGACAGTGACTCTAAGCACACAGCCAAGACAATACAGGAGTGGCTTAAGGACAACTCTGTGAATATCTTAAAGATCCCTGACTTGAATCCTACTGAACATCTCTGGAGAGACCTGAAAATGGCTGTCCACCGATGGTCCCCTTCAACCTGACCAAACTTGAACAGATTTGCAAAGACGAATGGCAGAAAATCCCTGAATCAAGGTGTGCAAAGCAGTGACACAAAAGTCACTTGAAAAGATGAAAGAATTGTATATTCTTTTACATCATGTGGGTGTCTGTGTTTCTGTGTGTGTGTGTGTGTGTGTGTGTGTGTGTGTGTGTGTGTGTGTGTGTGTGTGTGTGTGTGTGTGTGTGGTTTACCTGAAGAATAGATGGCACCAGGATACACTATGGCAAGAATCTAATTAACCATTCGTGGGATGTGCTGGTCACAAGCCCTATCCAAGAACAATTTATATGTCTTAAAGGATCCAATGCTGTCATTTCACTGCCAGAAACCACATCACACCTTCAGAGATCTTGTGGAGTCTATACCTTGAAGAGTCAGAGCTGCACACTGATCTCATCTAAAGTCACTCAGAACAAAAGTGGAATGTAGCCTTCATCTTAACACTAATGGTTAAGATTTAAAGGGGGTGCTCGTTTTAATTGCTTATCTGGACTTTTGTTAGCAAGCAATTTGATCAGATCTTTACAATTTTTGTAAAATATCCCTGATTAATGTTTCCAATTTATAAACAAACAAAAGTGAACTGTAGCACCCCCTGGTGGTGACATCCCACCAATTTGCACCAATTCGCAATTCCCAGTATCACAACTAGAAAATAAACCAATAACTAGCTAATGTAATACCAACCCAGTAGTTAAGATACAACACAGCAATATAGACTCACCTTCCTCTTTCTCTCTCTCTCTCTCTCTCTCTCTCTCTCTCTCTCTCTCTCTCTCTCTCTCTCTCTCTCTCTCTCTCTCTCACAGGGTTACATTAGAGATCTTGGTGTTTGCAGTGTGCTGTCAGCGAGCAGCTGTGAGCAGAACAGGTTTCTGGGTGGGAAAACTATGTGTTTGTGTGTTAACCCCTGCAGCTATGACCTGACCAATAGGGCTCAGGAAAACAGCGAGCAAACTGCTCAGCCGAGAGACTCCTGTCTCAAGGCCTGTATTTAAAGATACAGTCTTCCCCCAAGCTCATACAACCATAAAAGCTTATAAACCCCATATTAAATACACAATGCTGACTATTCAGAGTACTTTAATCGTATACGATGATGATCAGATTATTAGATTATCAGTAGCTAGAAGACCAACTCATGCAAATCAGCAATCATTTAGATTCTTATATCAAACGTGACATTTTTATTTTTTAAAATTTATAATGAAAAAAAAAAAAGCCACCACAGGATCATGGTTATAAATGCAGTATTATTTAAAAATACTGGAAACATCTTAACAAGCACATCCAATGCATTTTCCATAAGATGTTATCCATAAGATATTATAATAAAGATTAAAAATGTTCTAGCAAATTTTGTACCCTTTAATGGCAGACATTGTAGGGTGGCACTGAGATTCATCCACAGCTTAATCCTGATCTCGAGGACACTGTGTTATAGAGTTATAATTGTTCCTGTGGGTCTGTGTCTGTGTGCATTTGTTTCAGGTTCCTCCTAGTTTCCTTCTACCTCCCAGAAACATCCCAGCAGGCGAAGCAGTTATGCAAAATAACCCCTGTGTGTGGATGAGTATGTGTGTGTGTGTGTGTGTGTGTGTGTGTGTGTGTGTGTGTGTGTGTGTGTGTGTGGATACTGATAAGGCAATTTAATATTTATTATTTATTAATGTAAATCATGTTAAATGTCTATGAAAGTCTAAAGTATAGTTCAGAAAACTCATTTATTCCTCTCACGAGCTTCACCAATGATTTGTCCAACAACTGAGAGAGTTTTATTTGTAATGATCTGATAAATGTTATCTTTTACTGTCACTATCGTTTAAATCACCTAGAAATAATTTATTAATAATGCTAGCTGTTAACATTTTAAGTTATATATATATATATATATATATATATATATATATATATATATATATATATATATATATATATATATAATGTTGATATAGACATTTTGAGTGGATGATAATAGAAGATACAATCATATCAGTAAATATCATTTTAGTGCACTCTGGAAAAATTGTAATGTTATAATTTGTGTGTGTGTGTGTGTGTGTGTGTGTGTGTGTGTGTGTGTGTGTGTGTGTGTGTGTGTGTGTGTGTGTGTGTGTTTCGGTCAATTAAACTAACATGCCCTACTTCTCTCAGCCGCGCGTGCGCACTGACTACCTCCTTCTCTACCATAACGCCGTCCCTCCCTCACTCACGCGCGCGCGGCAGGCAGGTAGGCGGACCCGTCGTGCGGACGCGCGCGCGCACGGCTCTGACGTCGGCGCTCAGCAAGTCGGCGCGAGTCCCTGTGTGTGTGCAGTTGTGTTTCTGCGCTCGGTTTTCCTTCCCCGAGCTTGTCAGTCAGTCGGCTTCTTCATCTCCTTATTCGGTTCCTTTTGCAGCCATGTGCACGGAACGTGAAAAGTGCTGAGTTTACAAACAAAAGTCAACATTTTCACTCTTTTTTATTTTTTATTTTATTCGGACCTGCGCGCTTGTCGTCTGGGGATTTAACGCGCGCGAGCTGTCAGAACTGGAAGTAGAGCGCGCGCGGCGACCGCAAACAACACCGGACACACACACACACACACACACACACACACACACACACACACACACACACACACACACACACACACACACACAGAGGAGAGAGACTTTAAAGCATAAAGGCATAAAGCAATATACAACTGTTCTCTCTCTCTCTCTCTCTCTCTCTCTCTCTCTCTCTCTCTCTCTCTCTCTCTCTCTCTCTCTCTCTCTCTCTTGCTTTCTTTTTTTCTTTTCTTATTGGATTACCGGTTGCACAGCAACGGAGACCCGTGATAAATCTGGATGTCGTAGTTAAGGTAAGGTCAACATCATTATCCTAAATAAAAGCAGATTAAGGTGAGATCAGCATCAGGTATCAGATTAGGTTTATTCCTATGTGTCAGTGTCCATCATCTATACAGCGCATATAGAAAAGTGTCATTTGCATTGCACTAGACGCCTGAAACGAATAGCTTGTATCGTTTAGAGTTGGGAGAAAATTGATGTGAAGTTTAGAACTTGTTTTTTTTAGAAGCTTTTTTTTTACGTCACTTTAAAGTGCTATAACAACAAACCTACCCTCGGTACCATGCGTGTTATTAACATTAATAACGAGTCAACACTAAATCGGACAGGTAAACAGTGGATAATGTTAGTGAAGACCTTTAAATAGGGATCAGTGCCGCATTTATTCAAACTTAATGCAGTTGAGATGAAATATAAGGTTTAAGGCCGCGGTTTGCGACTTGATGACAGCGCTGATTTCTTCACTGCTCTCCGTGATGTTGTGCGTAAAATCGCGCAAAGACGCAGCGCGTAGAGATATGACGAGGCGCAAGAAGTCGCTCTCGGTGTCATCCTGTCGTTATAAGGGCTGTCCGGGGGAAAAGTGTTTATAGTATAACGAACTGCGTCACTCTCTTGATTTTGGTGATGGAGGAACATCTGAGCGATGCGTTTGGACCAAACTACGTGAAAAACGTTAGAGGGAAAAGTTTGACGTGTGGCGCGTTTTTTAGATTTAAGTTTCCAGAAACCTTCGATTTGTTTATCGATTATTAAATAACACTATGACAGGCCAGGATTGTGTTTGTGTGCGTTTGTGTCTGTGTGTGTGTTTGTGTGTGTGTGTGTTTGAGAGAGAAAGAGAGAAAGTTCTGGTGTGTGTCTATTTGTGTGTGTGTGTGTGTGTGTGTGTGTGTGTGTGTGTGTGTGTGTGTGTGTGTGTGTGTGTGTGTTGTTCTTCAGTCCAATGGTCGCATGCAAAAAAAAAAAAATACATATATATCCCTCCCTCACTGCTTAGTGTATTTACTGTAACACTTTAAACAAAAGTGTTGGTATGTATGCAGAGATTTTTCTTTTCTTTTCTGATTTTATTGTTGTTGTTGTTTTTACTTTGGCTTTGGAGCGCACTGTTTTTTTTTTTTATACAGCAGCTGTTTTAAACCCATGTGGATAGACTGAGCCTGTGCACGCCACTGTTGCGCAAAAAAAAAAAAAAAAAAAATATTGGCTCTCGCTTTTTGTTGCGCACATGATGAATTGCGCTCTCGGACAGAAGTTTGATCGCGCTTTAAAAAGCTCATTCGTGTCCAGAAGAAACATGAATGCTTCAACCCTGCCTTGGTTTGGAGCAGTGAAGGAGTCAAGAAAGTTTCAAATCTTTTTTAAAAAGTTTGTTTTCAAACTTTTTAATGGTTTTTACCTGCTTAAAATATCCCTTTATATAAACTTTTTCCCTATTGTGTAGTACAATTGCTTATAAAGTGGGGTCCGGGAAGCATTTCTTATTTTTTTTTATATATATAGTTATATGGCTAGGCTTGTCACTTATTACATTGGAATTTTTATTTATTTGACAAGATAGATACAATTTGATGACAAAATTTTAGCAGAACCACAAGTTCGGGAATAAAGCACATCTATGACTCCGATGTAATAGATAATAATAAATAGGCTAAATATTACTGTAGCTTCTTATCAGAATAATTAGACTGTGTTTAAAGGGGCCTGACTGTATGCATGTAACAGTTAAAAAGTTTGAGATCCGCTGCTGTAGAATGCTCCAAGGCGCATATTGTTTTGCATAGAGATGAATAATATTTTCATTTTCATTATGACATTACAAGGTATCTAAGTTTAGTCTTTAGTCGTGCTCTAATTGTCTGAGTGACAATCTTCATGTAAGGCTTTTGTTCTGTGACACACCGCAGGAGTGACGATAAAGCTTTTTGTTTGGCAATTTGTAATGCCTTGACATGCACAATCTGTGTCATGTCTGTCAACACAACATGCATTCAGGGCATAAAATAAGTACAATTCAATATAACACAAATTTCAATGTTTCAGGTTATTATATTTACACTCTGATATTTGTGCTCAGTGTCTGATCTTTACATGACTAAATGCACATATAGTACATATATCACTGGAGATTATAGTTCAGGAAAAGTTCATGCAATAGATTATTACCGACTAGCTTATACCGCTTTAGTCATACTGTATTTTAGATAAGATAACAAAATAGGCACAACTTGTTATGACTTCAGCTTAATTTTTTTCTCCAACTCAGCTGGTTACAATAAACATTTGAAAACTGTTTTTGCAAATGATCAGAAAACTTTCTTTCAAAAGAGATCTTACTAGGATTTAAACTGTATATATTATCATTTATTATGCATAAACATGTTAAACAAGCAAAAATTTGGCAAGTACAAGTGCAAGTTTTGCTTTTTTGCCTAAAGTGTATTCATTTGTGATGTATTTGAATATACACTATACAGTATAATATAACTGAATACAAAAAGAATGTCACTTCTACCTAAAGTGATTACCTGTTCTTCACCTTTCTAAAACCTTCCAGGTCTATCAAATGATCCAGGCATGGAGTCCAAAAGATACCAAAGTATTTACGAAGGTACAGACAGAGAAAACAGATGGGCCCAGATGCCAGGATCTATTGAGCAGTGCTGCACAGCAGAGGAGGAGAGAGCGCTGATGAACAGTGATGTCCTGATGGACATTGTAAATGCAAGTAATGCATCCAGTGTCCCTGCTCCAAAGTGCAAGGAAAGTGGAGGAAAAAAGGCCGAGATGCCAATTCCCCAGCTCAATCCTGACCAGCAGCTCAGCTTCCCTGCATATAATAACTCCATTCATGGCCGCAAGCCGGAAGACTCTAAAGAGCTTTCCAAAACTGTTGCTGAGTCTATGGGCTTGTATATGAATGCTGCCAGGGAGGCTGAATTTGCCTTTGGCCAGCAGGGACCACCTGCCAAATGCCAGGACAGCCCTGGAAAACTTTACCCTTTGTGTGGCAGAGGGATCAAGGACAATCAGTCAGGGACTACTAGGAGCCCGAAAATAAAAGCTGCTCCGACATTATTTCCAACCATGTCCCAGTTACCTAATGGTAGCCTTGGTGAGTGTGGTGTAGGCACTGTGCCAACACCTTCCACCTTGAACACAGTTCTGTCCAGCCCTGCTGAAGAATCCAGCAGCATTTCCAGCCCAAGTGGAAATAACATTGTGACTTCCACCACCAGTCCCACCTACTTTGGCACTAGTCACCCTTCCTTAGGCAGTCCAGCCAGTCTGGGTCCAGTTGCTTCAGGTCTGGCACCAACTCAACGTGTCAACTCAAGCACCTGCAGCCCAACAGAATCTAGCACTATGGGCACTCCACCACTAGCAAGCCCCTTTAACGTGATGAAATCACCTATCTCAAGTCCACAGAGCATGGGAAGCGTGAGGACACCGCAGTCCTGCAGCACCAACATGAGGTCATCTGTGTCCAGTCCCACAGGAAGTGGTGGCAACTTGAGGCCTTCTGGGTCTAGTCCACCCACAGTTGGTTCCATGGCTTTGTCCAGTCCAAGGAACCCTTCCCGGACATTTTCTGCCTCAAGCCCTCCCAGTAGTCTTGGCTTAGTTCAGAATGACATCCACAGCCCTGATGGCCAAGAGCATGACTTTAAAGACTTCAAGTTCCCCAAAGTGGAGAGCTTGGATGGGGAAATATTTAATGTTGGCCTGGACTCCATGGGGATGGTCAAGTACATCAAAAATGAGCCAGACACTGATTACAGGAGTATGTGTCTGGGCAATAGCAATTGCAGTGCGCCCCCTTTGCCATTTACATCTCATATTAAGACTGAGCCCAACAGTGAAGCAACTTGCACCAATGCACACTATGGGGAACCCCAGCAGCCAATGGGACTCTTCCCAGCTTCAGAGACTACATACTTGTCCTTGAGGGATAATATTGACGAATACAGCCTCTCTGGGATTCTGGGACCTCCTATTTCTTCTCTTAATGGCAACTATGAGTTTGGTGTGTTTCCAAACAATGACATGCCCAAGGGGATTAAACAGGAGACCAATGATGGCAGCTATTACCAAGAGAATAATAATGTGCCCTCATCAGCTATTGTCGGCGTTAATTCAGGTGGACATTCATTTCATTACCAGATCGGAGCACAAGGAACAATGTCGTTTTCGCGGCATGACATGCGGGACCAGACAAACTCCTTGTTGAATCTAATTTCTCCAGTTACAGCGCTAATGGAGACATGGAAAACACGCCCAGGCCTGTCGCAGGCTCAACTGTCCGCCTGCGGGGAGGGCTACCCAGCTCCAGGCTGCGTCTCTGACACCATGGCAAGGTAGGAGGAGGACGATCTGTGGCTGTTTTTTTTTTTTTAATCACTTATTATCACAAACAAGCTAGGTGAAATGTTAAGGTAACTTGACTGATTTCAGGTTAGTTTATAAGGACAGCTTTGAGGAAACACTTTTACTACTGATTTATATATTTTCTGAAGATTACTGTAATTCTAGTAAGTGCAAACAACTCCGAAATGCTATGGCTAAATTCTTTTGGTATCGCAGGCATAGTCTGGTAATTACGTAATAAAACTAGATGAATCGAAAGCGATTTTATCGAAACGATTTCATATTTTTAGAGTGATTTCACCGGGAAACAACAAGAAAGGCTGCTATACATGTCGGAAAAGAGCAAGAAAAAAAACCCCTGAGAAATAAGTCACAACAAACTTCATGCGAACAGAAGAATGTTAGTGTTACAGTAGATTTGAGCTGGGATCAGATTACTCATTCAGCTCAAAATAACACGTACAGTACGAGACATTCATTTATTTTTCGGGACTAAATTATTGATTATCACGAGGCAGTTTGCTTCAGTCGTTAAACACTATAATTTGTTGTCATCTTTATACTCATGGGTTGTAAATATAAATGAGGAGGCAAAGTTTGGTTCTTATCTGTTTTTCATTTGTGCACCAAAATGCATTCAGTGTGCTGTTATCAGGATTTTTTCCCAGAAACCCAGTGCCATGGAAACAACTTCCTTCAGGGGTTTATGGGGTTCTGCTATTTTGTATCTACACTATAAATAATCAACATCGAAGCGTATGGGTTTTTATGCTATACGGGGACAATGGCGTAAACAGTCAGGGTGGAGTGACCTAATAAAAACAAACAATGGAGGGGAGGGAGCGAGTTCAATGTGTGTGTCAACAAACTTCAGTAGAAGCTTAACGCTACACACCTCTTACACTGGCACAGCTGTTAATTCAACTTCAGAGGTCAGCGGTTATGAAACGCTGGATGAGAATCCAGGAAAATAAAACCAAATAGCGCAGCTGCAAAGAAGCTTGCATTTATGCCTCCAGACTTTTTATTTACACCGATTCCATAAGTTACGTCGTGCCAGTTTGAGACCCAGCTTGCACTGTATTCTGCGCTAAGCTGTCCCGATAAAATATCTGCCGATCATTGGAGTCATAAACGTACGGGCAGAAGATACATGGTTGCAGAAATTTTTATAAGCTTGCAAATAGCAGAAAATCCTAGCCAATGCTATAAACTTATACATTAACACCATTGGTATCTAATTCCCGGCAATCTGGCTACAATTTTGAGAGTAGTCCGGTACTTAAATCTAAAAACTTTGTCGTGAAAAGAATTATATTTTACTGCGAATATGTCGGTTATTTCTGTGTTTTTATTATTCCTGTGAGAGGTTTGTGGGTGTGTGTTGCACTGATGTCACTTTTACTAGTGCAGTTACAAAAGCATTTGAGGAAAAAAAACAACAACTTGTAAACCAAATCTCAAACATTTACACCATTTAGCAGACACCCTTATCCAGAGTGACTTACAACTGAGCATTAAGGGCCTTGCTCAGGGGCCCAGCAGTGGCAGCTTGGTGGACCTAGGGTTCGAACCCATGACCTTCCAATCAGTAGCCCAACACCCTAACCACTGAGCTACCACATCCACAAACATAACACATAATGAGGATGTTTTAAAAAGAACTTCTAGGAACAACTTAGCGCTTCTTTTCTCTCTAGCATTCACCAGCAATGTTCATCATGCCATTAGTGAAAAGGTCAACTTAGAAACAATGGACTCAAAGCCCTGGAATGCAATGCAGCAATACAATGCAATTGGTTGTGGTAGAGCCATGACTTGGCTGGTTAGCGATCGATGTGTTTAAGAGAGTTAGCATGAAAGTTTATGCTGCTCTTTGAGCTGATGTATATAAATACCGGGCATGACAAAGTACCAAAGTGACGATTATACATAGTACTAGTTACTTAGTGTAGATTTTGTAGTGTTAAGGGATTTTATGGAACACATGATGTGATGTTACCCCTTTGTGGTTAGGCGGCATGGAAAAAAAGCTAACAGATGAATAAAGGCTATGCTTGGATAATACATGCTGGACATACGTCTCTCTGTTTATTGGTCATTAGTTAAGTCAGAACCACTTGACTCTACAGATTTGTTCACAGCACATGTTGTCATCGGATAACTAAAATGTCATCTACATAGCAAAATGACATTCGCCATAAGATCAGTGTTAAGCAAGAAAATGCAACTCTTCCACAAAAACAAACCTGGATTTTCAGCTTTCATGCCTGCAAGGCTAACTAAGTACTAAGACTGAACATGTGATGGGTTTAGTGACTTCTGGAATGTGTTTCTCTTTAATGCTATTGTGGCACTGCTTTAAACTCGTCTGCTAGCTCAAACGGCTTCAAAAACAGTTAAACAGTTAGTACAGCATTTAAAAAAAAATAGCACTAATGTGAGTCCATTAAAGTTGTCGAAAAATGAGTAGTAAAAAAAGTACTTCAGCTGGCCATAAAAGTCACCAAGGGTTATAAAACAAAACGGTAGTACGCTCTCTGTGTTGCTAGGGTGGTACCCGTAGGAGTACACTTTTTGTACCTTTCCCATGTAAAGATTTTTGCGTAATGACTTTGAATGGCTAAAGCTGTTGGATTTAAAGCTTTGACAGCAACAGGGTCCACAGTTTGATCTGAGATTCTACCCATATTGCACCTGGGTTTTCCAGTTAACTCCCAAAAAACCATAGTATATGGATTGGCAACTATACATTTCCTCTAGTTGTCAATGAGGGCTGTGTGATGAACCGGTGTCCCATCGTGTGTGCGTTCCCCCCATGTTCCCAGGATCTACAGCAACCCTGACCAGGTGCTTCCTGAGCAAGTGCTTCCTGAAGGTGAATGACATAGCTGTCATGATGCTACTTACAGTAGATGGTTTCGTTTTTGCATCCCAAATGAAACGAAACAAGTCACACAACTGATGTCAGCCCTTTGCAATGACCTTGGTTTTCCCCTTTTACCTAAAGAATCTTGCTTTTACCGAGCGAGTCTGAACCACCTTAGACGTGAAGAAATATTGCTGATGTGCTAAAACAAAATCCATTGACTTACACTCAGAGCTCTAACAATGAGAATAATTAGCCCCGGAGTGTAGAATATAATAAATTTGATGGCTGCATGACCTTTCAGAGTTTAAGTCAATAACCAACACACTGTGAGCAAAATGTAACAGCAGAAGAGGTATGGCAGAGATAAAACCACAGATAAGCACTGTGTTTGTGCTCTGAATCCTGATAGTATTGCTACTTTCTGCTGTACCGCTCCGAAGCCACGTTTGCTTTCTCCTCTCAAGCTCATCTCTGCTTGACTCCGAGCAGAGCATAGATCAGTCTAGCTGATCCTGGGTCAGCATTAAATATAAAATCATAAATGGACTGGATTAGACACATAAAGGTCCTTCAGCTAACACTACAGCACTACCAATTGACTCCAGCTGATAAAGCTGGGCTGTGTTTAACTTCTTTAATCATGAAAATTGTTGGAATAGGACTGAGGACTGTGGCATTGATTCAGCAGTTCCTGAGGTTTTAAAGGAATGTGTATAATACTAAGCTCCAAAACAACTGAAAAATAGTGTTAGGGTGGTTATTTTTTACAATCCTCTAGGTGAGATGGCACAAAAATGGCCTTCTGTTGATTTCCTGTAGGCATGTTCTGGTTCAAGGAACATTTAAAAAGCTTTTTTTTTTTTTTTCACAAAAGTGATTTGTGTTCGTTCAGTCTTAGTAATCAGTAAGGGTATTAGCAAGGTGCTCAGATATCAGGTGAGAAGGTGTAGTTTATGGCTTGGGCCACTCAAGTTCGTTCACATTAACCTTGGCAAATAATGGACCACACTTTTGCAACAGTGGCCTTGTTTGTGCAACAGGTTTGTGCCCTTTAGTTCCATTGAAGGGTGATATAAATGATACCGCATCCAAAATAATTGTAGACAATTATTTGCCTTCAGTTTTGTGGCAACAGTTTGGGGAAGAACATCATGTGGATGAAAGTATGAAGGTCAGGTGTCCAAATACCTTTGGCCATATAGTATATTTATTAATCATAGTCTATTGCATTAGTTACCCAGAAAATATTCCGGCTTTAGCTCTAGCTCTTGATACCGTGTTCAGTTATTTTCATTCCCACACTAAGGTTTGTACATATTCACAAGATTGTTCAAATGAAGAGTCAACATACTGTAGATGAAGGTCAGACGCCTGAGGCAAGATACAGAGGGTAAGACAGTAGGAGTGTGCAAGTCAGATGGGTGACAGAGTCCTGGTTGTGTAAAGTGTGGACGGTGCCAGAAAAAAAAAATATATTTATAAATATATATAATATATATATATATATATATATATATATATATATATATATATATATATATATATATATATATATATTGCCAAGACCATGTCCTCATCTTTAATAGAAAGATTTCCTCAAGATTGTAGGTTTTAAAGGCTTCTTGAAGGTTTTGCTTTGTTTTGGCGAGGCAGAAACTTTGTTCTAGGGTTCTGCATGGAATCTCAGTAGCTCCAGTTATCTATATTCCAATGCCAAGGGATTGTTGAAGTCCTCAGTAACAGCACCGATGTCCTTGGTTTTAAAAACAGCATCTGCTCCGTAGCATGTTGTTGAAAAATTCCTGTCTGTTATCATTTCATGTGAATTTGCACGCGTCTATGGATGACGGGTTGGTGTACACGGAGAACAATGAAGCCAAAGGCGAGATGCAGAGAGTAAGACTACTGTACCATTAAAAGAGGGTTGCGGTGGTGTAAGGTTTGGAAAGTACCTGACAATGTTTTCAGACATTGACTGTATTTGTTACTAAGATTAAATCAAAAGGTAAAAAGCTTCCTTAAGGCTGTTGGTTTTTAGATGGTTAATGGTTTCTTGTGTGTGTGTGTGTGTGTGTGTGTGTGTGTGTGTGTGTGTGTGTGTGTGTGTGTGTGTGTGTGTGTGTTGTCCAACCGAAGGAAAACCCTTAAGACTTTTGGATTATATGACTTCAGTATTATATGGTTCTCTCTGGGGACAGAGAATATCAGCACACTATACTCACTAATGAACAGAAGGTTGCAGGTTACAGGGCCATACTATATTTTACCTCTGGACAAGGATGTATTTGGCTACAACAGTTTTGTTTTTGTTTTTTCCTCCTACGAATGTTCTCCAGAAGGTTCCATTGCAACTAAGGGTTTCCCTATCTGTCAGGATTCCAAGATCAACCCCTCCTTTAGGAAGCCTAGAGTTCTTTATCATCTAATGTTGATCTCGCTCTTATCTTGAGCAAAATAGTACTGCACCTATGTCAAGCATAGAATACTGTATATCAAAACTAATACTTTTACCTCTGACTGTTAAAAGGTTCTGAACACTGGAGACTCCTTCCACAAACGCCAGTTTAGCTATATCATTCATTCATTCATTTACTACCGCTTTATCCGAACTACCTCGGGACACAGGGAGCCTGTGATTATCTCAGGCGTCATCGGGCATGTCTTTGGACGGGGGGAGGAAACCGGAGTACCCGGAGGAAACCCCCGAGGCACGGGGAGAACATGCAAACTCCACACACACGAGGGGGAGGCGGGAATCGAACCCCCAACCCTGGAGGTGTGAGACGAAAATGCTAACCACTAAGCCACCGTGCCCCCCTTAACTATATCAGTTACTTGTTTTTAATAGAATTATATGGACTGTCCACCATAGTGTTGTATGGGAGTTATAGAAAGTATGGCTGTTATAGATATTATGTATTAAAATGGGCTTGTTAATATAAACCTGTCATTTGCCTCAAAAAATACAAATAAAAAAAATTCTAACCAATGAGAATCGAGTAATATGCAACTGGGTAAAATGAAATCAGTACTTCACATTAATATTACTGAAATGTTTTAGGCATCATCCAACTACGTAGGTCGTAAAATATCTCTAAAACCACTCCTTAAAACTCGCTTCGCTTTTGCCTCTCGTCTGAACGGTCGCTTTTTCTTACTTACGACACCCTTT
This sequence comes from Tachysurus fulvidraco, assembly GCF_022655615.1. Classification (NCBI taxonomy): domain Eukaryota; kingdom Metazoa; phylum Chordata; class Actinopteri; order Siluriformes; family Bagridae; genus Tachysurus; species Tachysurus fulvidraco. The sequence continues at coordinate 26,962,560 of NC_062521.1, read as the reverse complement.
AGCGCTTTCCCCTCCACCAAAATTAAAAATAAAGAAAATAAAATCCCCCCGAGACAATACAGTTCAGCAGATCTCTTTTGATTTGACTCCTTTCTTCCCTAATCTCCTCCCACATCCCCTACTCAGCAGCCATTTGATGTTTCACAGAAGCCTTTTGTTGCTTATACAGATCGCTGATATCCACATGTACACACTGGCCATTACAGAATCAGTCACAAGTTATGTAATAGCTCAGGGGGGAAAAAAAACAGGGTCAAGCAGGGACACAGAGAGAGAGAGAGAGAGAGAGAGAGAGAGAGAGAGAGAGAGAGAGAGAGAGGTGCGTACAGATGGAGAGAGATAGTGGAGTGCAGGAGGAGAGTATTCATGCATTTAATCATTTCATTTATTGTCTCACAAGTTGATTCCGAGTGAGTTTTTTCCTCTCTTTACACAAGCATACAGTAGGTTACTGCACCTTGTAACTAGACATGATGTGCAATTTTTTTTATAATTTGCAAATAGAGAGACTGTACAGTAAATGAGGGAGTTTTGCATCATTCGATGTTGGTAATGCAGCACAAGCTACAGCATGTTTGATATTGCAGATATTTTTTCCTACACGACTTCCTATAGAGAAACACAAACACATAGAAGTGATACTGTGTAAAGATCATGTGAAAAATACTCTTAAGTTTTTGTATTTGTAGTTTTTTTCTTTAATTATTATTATTATTATTTTTACTTAATCAACAGCAGTCAATTAGTTAGGATTGTGCATCGGTCTTGTTTACAGTCATCAGATTATTAATAGAATGGTTTTAATTAAAAGTTTAAAGAAGTGCTCTGTAGATGTCGGATGACTCGATCTGAAAGCTTCCCTAAGAAAAAGTAGTATTTTGCACTTTATTAACATAATAATAATAAAAAGCTTTGAACTCATTCCCTAATCAAACTAATCAAACTTCTTCTACTTTGCATAGACCAAGTCTGATGATCAGGCATTAGGATAAAAGAATGAATAAAAGTACTTTATTGTGTTTTTATTAAGTTTTCTGTCTTTCAGACTTTGTTAGATTGTGATAATGAGCTTATTTTGCACCACTAAACAACTAAAGCAACTACGTCACAACTTCACTATGCCATATAACCTTTGAGATGTAATCGTTCTTCCCGGTTAAAATCTGCTTCCTGTCTGCTTTGGCTAGTTTTCATTGTTGAGTTTTATTGGGTATTCAGGATGCTACAGTACTGTGTGTGCAAACTACAGTTCATTTTGATGACACCTTTGAAGAGGAAGTCGACTAATACCAGACGTGAAACATCATGAACCTTGTTAACTACTTAAAGAGACAGTTCCAGCTGATGCACCGGTAAAAAGTATTTCCGTGCCGCTTTCCAATCGTCTGCATATCCTTGAGCTCGGATTAGATACGATGCTGTGCTTATTTACTCAGACTCTTAGTGACAGCACGAGTATCGCGTACGTCGTCTCCTTGTCGACACAAATCACATTTAGTTGGCGATTAATTCAAGCAAAGCAGATTGGAAACTGTCATATTATCTTTCTTTAATGCATACAAGTAACCTGATAAACCTAAGTGGAGTCTATGGACGCATCCTCGAATCTGACATCACATCATATTCTTGTGATTGTGAAGATTCACTAGATGGCTAGTTTATGTCCATATACCATTCATTCATTCATTCATTTTCTACCGCTTATCCGAGCTACCTCAGGTCACGGGGAGCCTGTGCCTATCTCAGGCGTCATCGGGCATCAAGGCAGGATACACCCTGGACGGAGTGCCAACCCATCGCAGGGCACACACACACTCTCATTCACTCACACGCTCACTCACTACAGACAATTTTCCAGAGATGCCAATCAACCTACCATGCATGTCTTTGGACCGGGGGAGGAAACCGGAGTACCCGGAGGAAACCCCCGAGGCATGTTGGAGAACATGCAAACTCCACACACACAAGGCGGAGGCGGGAATTGAACCCCCAACCCGGGAGGTGTGATGCGAACGTGCTAACCACTAAGCCACCGTGTCCCCCCCTTTGTCCATATACCAAAAGGACAAAAACGATCCAAACGATTTCCTTGAATGAAACAAATTTGCTGGATATGAACTATCCATGCATTTATTTACAAGCACACAGAAAATAAAAAAGAAATGTCTACACACACTACATAGAGGTAAATTGGGCAACTAATAAGCTAGCATATGATACACCATTTTCAGTTAAATAGCTAACATAAAGAAAAAACTCAAGCATGTGTGCCATATGTCAGATAACTTGATGACTTTTACATATTTTATTAATTTAACATTTATAATCGTACGCTCTAATGAGTTTCTCTTCAGTCAGCGGATCCTTTCAGTCATGACCAAAATTTGTTCATCTCTTGTTCAGGCATTTGACTCACTGAATCTTTCATTCGTAACTCAATGATTCAGTGACTTCAATGAATCCTGGGTATTTTCACTGTCTCATTGCATGCATCTGTGTCTTGTGTTGGATATGATGTGAAAAAAAAATTCTTAACACCGGTAAACAAGCGTACACAGCCGCATGATCAGGCTTGCAGATTTGTGCAAACCTCGCAGTGAATCATCAAACGAATCTAACAGAACTGAACACTTTACTGGACTGAATCATATGAGTCAAGTCACTGAAATGAATCATAACTTTGATTTTTAGCATAAAGTCTGATTTTTAGCATACTGCAGCTCCAGCAGTGTATAAATTTACATTTATTCATTTTGGGTAATGATGTTATTTTATATAAAGTGAGGTGGGCACCTTTTTAAGGACAGATCTGTGCAGCTAAAGGTTAAAAGGGTCTCGAATAGGTGTCCAGCAGTGGCTGTCTTACAGTCCTGGGATTTAACCTCACAACCTTATGATAAATAGGGCAGAACTGTAACCTCTGTGGTTTGGAAAGTCTAAAGTCCAAAGTATTGTTTAATTTAATCACTTATTCGGATTCGGTTTCTTCTTAGTTGGTGCCTGTTCTTCAGGAAAATATATTATTTAATACCGAAACAAATCCATTTCAGCTGTCTGAGAAATACTTGTATGAAACAATATATCTAAATATATCAAAATCTCCTGTTCCTTCAGTGTTGTTTTAAACCCCACCTTGCAAAAAGTAATATTTGATATCTGGTGCTTTTTGGCGAAGCGTACGCAGGGGAGTTTGAATGCTCTAGGCAGATATTTGTACACTTCCTATGTGAAGTGATGAAAAAAAAAACACTTGCATCAATGAGCCCTTTTAAACCAACATTATTAATAGGACAAATTGAAAGACACTTTTCTCCCAGGCTTCACTTTTTTTTTTTTGTTTTTTTTTGCTGCAGCATCTGCCAAGTTTAATTATAAATGTCATGATAATAAAAAATAAATAAAATGCAAACGACATCAAAATGTTACTAAAAAGGAATAGCGCAACCAAAACTAATGCAAAAGGCTGGACGAATCAATATCCTCGTACACCCAGAACGATCCGATTTCATGTTAGTTATTATTTATGAGCTTTTTTTGCATAGTTGGCAGTCGGACAAATAGATATGCATGAACATATCGGGTGTATTTTTTAAGCTTCATGTTTAATGCAAATATATTGCATCATAAATTCATCATATAAATCGCCTCTTAGCGGAAAACGCACTCACTCCGTGGTTAAACGTATAGAGGAAAAATAGACACTTGGCAGACACTGAGAATATTGTTTGTTTGTAAGAAGAGGAAGAAAGATCAACTCTTTTTTTTTTTTTAGCATAATCACGGTTTTCAGGAAACAAAAACATGCCTAGAGCCAACGCTTCTAAGCACCATGAGATTTTGTTTGTTTGTTTTATCACAATTTTAGGTCATTGATTAGAAACCTACCTGCTTAGCTTTGTCTTCTTCTTCTAATTTTGTCTTTTCCCGTTAGGGGTCACCACAGCGAATCATCTCTTTCCAACTAACTCTACCCTCGGCATCCTCTACTCTCGCACCAGTTACCTTCATGTCCTCATATAACGCATCCTTACTGTATATCTCCTCTTAACCTGGCAGCTCCATCCCCAACATCCTTCTACCAATATAACCATCTCCCTCCTCTGTACATGTCCAAGCCATCTCAATCTAGCCTCTCTGTCCTTGTCCCCAAAACAGCCAACCTGAGCCGTCCCTCTGACGCGCTCGTTCCTAATCCTGTCCATCCTCGTCACTCCTAAAGAGAACCTCAACATCCTCATCTCTGCTACCTCCATCTCTGCCTCATGTCTTTTCCTCACTGCTACAGTTTCTAACCCATACAGCAGAGCTGCTCTCACTACTGTCCTGTACACCTTTCCTTTGATTCCTCCTGATGCTCTTTTGTCATACAACACTCCTGACACTTTTCTCCACCCACTCCAACCCGCCTACACTCGGCCTCTTACTTGCTTAGCTTTGTAAGCTAGTCAATTTTCAAATTTAGACTTAAACGCCACAAAAGTAAGTCTCGGGTGGTTGCTGCTTAGTCTGTTAAATTGCAGAACAGTGGCTTCTCCTACCCAAAATGATGACAAAAATAATGCTACCTTTGACCCTTGGACAGAAAGTTAACTCGGTTAGCCTGTGCTTTCCGATCTTAGCATGTCTCAATGTTTTCTTTCTCTAGCACACCCAGTCCAACTAAACAGCTGATTAACTGACACTGAGACGATGTCTGTGAATTACAGCAAATAATCCACTAGGTTTTTTTTATCAATACAAACCTACCTATAGATTTTTGCAGTGCAGTTACAGGAGACAAGGCTATATTTTTCGTACATTATGTAATAATTCTTATAAATGACTGTTATCTGATAACATTCTCCTTTGGTGTCTCAATGGTTAAGTGTCTTGATTATTGATCAGAAGGTTACTGCCATTGTTGGGTGATTGAGGAAGGTTCTTAACCTTGTTTTTAAGTGCTGTATTTCCAGAAGACGTAGGTGTTTAGATGTTGTTTAAAGTCGGCCAGTGACTCAGCTGTTCAAATATCTAGGGGAAGTTCATTCCAGTACTAAAATACTAAAACAGACTAGTGTCTTGATGCATGCCTTCCTTGTACCCTGAGAAATGGTGGGACCAGTCGAGCAGTGGTGCAGTGCAAGTTGTGTACTGTATCCCAGAAGCTGGAATATGTGAAGCAATGAATTTCACCATTCTGTAGTGTACATGAGTTGGTCTCTTATTCTTATTGATCTTTGCTAAAAAGAACGTGTTTGTGTCATCTGGCAGTATGATTCAGGGCTTGGGAATAAAGTGGACTATGTCATTGCAGTGGCACTAAATGGGCATCACAGATCCTCTCGGAATCTTAACAAAAAACACGATTGAATCCCAGCTCAATGCGATCTAGTCTGGAGAAGTCTATGATGCACCGTTCGTCTGTTCTAACCAAGTAAACGCCTGAACTTAGATTTTGCGTGTTGCTGTATTCCATATTTATAGACTCCGATGCATGGCATCGAAGTCTATAAATGGCTGTAATGTATCAGTCTATATAAATAGTTCTTCGACTACTGCAGCTGCAGCTGTGAGCTGTGCACTCGGGCTGTGACGCACACGGTTCCGTATGCATTCTGTGCATTGCGTGGCACTGTGGGCTTCATGAGCCAGAACGGGTTCTGCTCTCCAGGCGAGAGCTGCCCCGGTGTGAGGAAACAGTGCTGAGGAAGCAGCGAGGCAGGAGGGAAGGGAACAGTTTGCACTGGAATCAGGCCAAATTTCAATGTTCCTCAGTCAGATGAAAGGGCATATCCCTGTGAGAGCACTAATCACCGCTTAATTGTATGTTCTTCTACAAAATTAATGGACGCCATTGATTTGATTAATACAGACACTGCAGGATGCTAATATCCAATTAAATCCCAACCTTGCGAAAGCTGCCCCCAGTACATGATGGTTACAGGCTTGGCTTGCACTGCAGCACATATCTCACACACACACACACACACACACACACACACACACACACACACACAACCGAGTAGACTTACTCACTTACTGTGGTCCAAATACTGTGGTTTTTATCCTTGAGTCCATTTTATTACTTCTAAATCATTTCTCAAACAAGATTCCAGCATTCTCTAATAATTCGAGTTATTCTTATTGAGTGAAAACACGGTGACGACAACGCAATAACGGATAAAAGAAAAGTACTAACTGAAATATCAGATGGTATCCATTAAGAGATGACAGCAATTACTGACTGCAAAACATATATACTGACACATCATTGTTTTTTTTTGTTTTTTAATGGCGCAATTGCTGTTGGGGATAGAATTTCTAAAACCCCCTAAAAACAATCTGTCTCCATTTGAAACCATATATTCTTGATGTACCAGCTGAGTGAAAGTTCAGCTTATTAAAGGCGTCTGAGTTTTGGACCCCGTTCAGGATGGCACAGTTTTAATTTGAATACAGCTGCATGCCGTTCGGCGTAGATGACGCCCCGTTACCGTCGCCATCATCAAAGGCTTTTCCCAGGCCGAACTCATCAATCCTCAGAGTGACGGCGTTAAGCATGTGGGCTGAGTCGAGTTTGTCATGGCGAGATCAAAACTGCAGTGTCAGGCGAGGGAAGATTTACAAGCTTGGAAAGTACTATTTGAGGAACGCCAGCTGATGAGCCAATTGCAGCATGTTTGTTTTCCAGCAGAAAGCCCCTTTTAATGATGACAGCGAAGGAGGAGTACAAAAAAAAAGTGGTACACTACACACATGAAGCCTTTTTGTTAGGTATGCCATTTAGCATTCAACCTGAAAGTATAAATTGCAGGGTATCATCATTGTCAATTATGATATTATACTAGAGGGAATAAGCTCATGTCAGACAAATGTTGACTGTTTTGGAAATGAAGTGCACCTGTGAAAAATTGCTCTTGCCTTAAATTACAACCCTCAAACTAACAATGACGCAGTGTAACATTCTCATGGTAAACAGTGCGCATGCGTATACACACACACACACACACACAAGCAGCACTGGGGTGGCACACTAATAAAGTGTAGTTCCTGCACGCTAGGGATTCTGCGCTCAGAATGGCTGTCCTCGTTTGAACTTTCCTTCGGTGAAGCCGCGCCAGGTTTCTTCGAGGCACAAGGAGAATTGCTCGCCTCGGTGCCTGTGCTGCCTATCTCGCATGCAGGCTGTGCTTCTCACCTATGAGTTAGCTGAAAAGTTTTTTATTTCTTGGGGAACACTTTGTTTTGCCATTCCTTTTTTTTTTTTTTTCACCTCTAATGTTTGAAAGAGTGTTCTAGGTGGAAGGAGAACATGTCTTCCTTATTTACATGCTGGAATCTCAGCTTGGCATCAGTCTAATGTATTACATAAGACCAGTTTAGTAGGTCAGTGCCAGGTCTGTTTGTCTGTCTGTCGTTGGCTGTTATGGTCCTAAAAAAAAATATTTGATTTAGAAATACTGCAGTTAAAAGTGAAAGGAATCTTGACAGTCACGACCGCTGTCTGTGCATGAATGCACAAACAAAGCGTAGCTCAATCATTCATGTTTAATTGCAGGTTTGCTTAAGTGTTCACAATGAAATGTCTTTTTTTCTCTTCCTGCTAAATGTATTCTGGATGAGGCTCGGCTAAGCGACCGGGCAAACCTACCCACGCGGTCGGAAACGGCAGCCGTTAATGAAGGCTCTCAAAAAAAAAAAAAAAGTTAATTGTTCCGCATGAGTTGTTGGCAAAGTAGGTCAGGCTCAGTATGTCTCAATTAAATGGGGGGAGGAGGGAGAGAGAGCAGAAACCATGCAAGCGTTGCCCAGCACATTTGATATGCATGCACATGCACAAATGCACACATGCAAGCTAAACTCCTTGTTCAGTCACAAAGTGGCCAATGCTGCATTGCTGAATGTGACCTAGAAAGAGAACCATGTGTATCCCAACCCCCCCCCCCCCATTCTCTTACAACAACAAGAGACACACACTTGTCAAGTTGTTAAAGTGAAGAAAATGTTAACATGCTGGTTCATCTTGCCATATCTTGGAGATTATAAAGGTCATAAAGGTCATAAATCAGTGCTGCTCATGACTAAATATCTCAGTGAACCGGCAGGTAAAATGACATAGGCAGGTGTTGGACGATGCTTTATAGAAAAGACACTATATCATGTTTACATGTCGAAAGAGGAGACTCATAGAGAAGGAGCCAAAGAGGAAATGCTAGCAGGATATAATTGTAAAGAATGCCACCAGCCAGCATGAGAACAGTGTGGAGTAACAGCTGTGCACGCAATGCAAAGGGGTGGATTTTAGACCGAGGGAATATGTGTGGTTTTAGCCTTAGCACAATTCATTTACACTTGAATTTACACCCGAAGCTTTTTCTGCAGCAAAGGTTTCTATATTCTCGGATTTGCCGAACGTGGTTCATGCTATCTGTTAAAGTCAGGCGTTGAATAATAGGATCACTCTACTTTAAACTCTTTACTCAATTTTTTTTGTGGTGTGCAGACATATACAAACTGAAGAACACACAGAAAAGGAAATGGCTGTGACTGTCGAGTGGCCTGGCCTCACTGTTTAAATACAAAGATGCAGGAGGAGTTGCTCTAGACATCCGTACGCTGGCATGGCAGAGTAAACGTAAAACATGGACCTCAATCGATAAACTTGGAGTGACAGACTCGGTTACCACATCTTTTTTTGTTCAAGTCTTCCACATAAGTAACCTAACAAATTCTGACAGATTGTGGGAAAGAGATTTTTGTTGGAATACCGGTGGGGAAAAAAAACGCATTTATGATGCCTCTCAAATTCCACTGTTTTTCGACGTTGCGATGGTGATATGAACGGCTTTGGTTCAGGAGGATCTCGGCTTGCGTAGTCTTGTGTACAAACAGACAACATTGAGGAAAATACAGTTTTATTGAACTTATTGAGGGGGGCACGGTGGCTTAGTGGTTAGCACGTTCGCCTCACACCTCCAGGGTTGGGGGTTTGATTCCTGCCTTGTGTGTGTGGAGTTTGTATGTTCTCCCCGTGCCTCCGGGGTTTCCTCCGGGTACTCCGGTTTCCTCCCCCGGTCCAAAGACATGCATGGTAGGTTGATTGGCATCTCTGGAAAATTGTCCATAGTGTGTGTGTGTGAGTGAATGAGAGTGTGTGTGTCCTACAATGGGTTGGCACTCCGTCCAGGGTGTATCCTGTTTCGATGCCCGATGACACCTGAGAGAGAATTTCAGATAAGCGGTAGAAAATGAATGAATGAATGAATGAACTTAATGAGAAAAGAAATATTAACAGTTGAAGCATAAGGAGGCAGTAAATATACCTTGTAATTAAACCAATTTTACACTAAATAAGGTAATATTAATTAGGACAGTAAGGAGGCAGGAACAGATAGTGCTGGTCATGGGGTCAATCCTGCTGCCTATGTGGACCTGCATATTGTCCCCTTGGTCCCTGTAGTCTTTCTCTTGGTACAGTGATTTCCCCCAACCTTTAAAAAATGTGTATTATATGGATTGGCAACTCAAAGCTGTGTGTGTGTACTACCAGGTCACGGACTAGTGTCCCGTTCGGGGTGTATTCCTGGCTTGCTTCCAGTATTTCTGGAATAGACTCAGAATCAGCTGCAACCCTGAGCATAGTGCATAAAGAATAGATGAAACGAATTAAAAAAAAAAGTTGCAGGTAATATTGCACGTGCATTGGTGCAGCAACAGCAGTTACTTTCAATGTGTATAAATAAAATATACACATAAAAAGTCATTTGTATGCCATTTTTAATAGTTAGAGTCAATGGCCTCTTTTAGGTGAGTCCAGACACAATTCTAGGTTTGCACTATAGCATTTCTAAAATAGGTCTAAAAAGTCGTGGCCTAATTGTTAGAGAGTCTGACTCCTAACCCTAAGGTTGTGGGTTTGAGTCTCGGGCCGGCCACGACTGAGGTGCCCTTGAGCAAGGCACCGAACCCCTTAACTGCTCCCCGGGCGCCGCAGTATAAATGGCTGCCCACTGCTCCTGGTGTGTGTTCACTGCTGTGTGTGTGTGTGTTCACTGCTGTGTGTGTGCACTTTGGATGGGTTAAATGCAGAGAACAAATTCTGAGTATGGGTCACATCACGTCACAAATACCCTAAGACAGCATTTCTATGAACCACGGGAAACCACTGATGCGTTGTCTTGCTCTGTCTACCTGATACATAGCCATGAGACTAGGTGGGATTGGATGTACCTCTTTTGTTCTTTACCATCTGCTACTTAAGATAATTTCCGAGCCACACTGAAGGTAATTTGAGTAACAGATACGTTTAGTTTGAGATAAGTAGCATAGGAAAGAGAGAAAGTGTAAGCGATTAAAAAGAAGCCAGGTTTTGTTTGGTCTAAAACTATGAAACAGCAAGTTCTGCACTTCTAGTTGATAGGAATGATCTTTATTGCTGTCTCCCCTGTCACTCAAGGTGATGCAAGCATTTATGGGCATCTGTGACCTCAAGGACTTGGAAGCGGGCAGTTTGTGCATTCCTCAGGATAGTTTTAGTGGCACTATGGCGTTACCATGAGCAGCAGTTTGATTAGATGGGGCTAAAAAATCCATCTAAAAAAGCAAGCTGTTTGGAAAAATGACTAACTGTTCAGCAGAAATAGAGGACTTAATGCAATAAACCTCCACACCACATAAATCTTACTAATGCAAATGAGCGTTTAATCCATGCTTCAGGCAAAGCTCAAGCTTACATCTGGTGCGCTAATTTGTTACATTATGGCTGACGCGAATAACTCCAGTAGAAAAACCGGCAAGCTTATCCGTAAAAACACTACACAGAACCGAAAACTAGATTCTTGCCTAATTCAGCCACAGAACTAGACCAGGTCAGGAAGCATTGCGGTTGTTTGTGTCTGTGTGGGCATTTGGGTAACTGCACAGTCTGTCTTACTCTCATATGGGTCTGCTGGATGCTTTATATAAATCTTTTATAACGTGTATTAGATCCACTAAAATGTGTGAGGCTATTTTGACATAGCCAGCCTGCCCATTAACCCACTTTAGTCATGCTACAGTATAATACAGTTCTGTTGCTAATGTCTGAACACTCCAGAAATAAAGTTTGGTATGTTGCCAGCATGCTGCACATGAGAGGTTTGTTTGCCAAAACTGGTACTTTCAGGTGGAAGAGAAATAAGGAGTCTTCCCAGATTCTTTCGGTGTTTTTCAGTTGCATCGAATTAGCCACACTTGCGATTTTTCAACGTGTGGGAATCTGAGGCCGCCAATGACCTCAGTCAGGAAGGGCTTGGAAAATGGGATTTATGGGAAATGGAAAAGGTGGAGAAACGTTGGCGCTGATGGAGTAGGCAAGGCTCTGTCAGTATCAGAGAACTGGTTGAAGATTGTCGCCTTGCTCTTGTTTTCCCCCAGTGTGAACCTGATATCCCATCCAACACCCACTAAGTGTGTTCATTATACACAACCACCCACAAACACATGCACCCATCAGGACATGTAAGTTTCTTCTCACATGACTCACGGAGGCCCTTTCAAAAAAGACAACAAGCTCAAAAGTGTTAAATGCGGTCATGAAGCTCCCATCCTCAGCCCGCTGTGCATACCATTTTGGACGAAGGCCCTTGTTCTAGCGGCTCGTTCCTAATTGGAGATCACATGCTGTGAACTGTGAAAGGAGCCTGCATGAAAGTCAACCACTTTGCCGTATACGGAATTCCACCGAAAATTTCATCTGCCTCAGAGAAACATCGCTGCTTAGTATTAGGATGGCATGTGTGATGATGGCATCAGCAACATACATCTGCTATCAACAACAAAAATGACAGAGGGTGCTTCAATTCATACTCTGTCATATTAATGCTGACAAATCAGTCTGAAAGGCTTTTAACAGCTCACACCAGATGGGAGTTATCCGTAAATGTTCTTACTAATCTTTGTCGATTGGCCCCAAACAGCAATAAAGTGATGCTAATGAGGGAATGACTGTTTATAGCTGGTATAAAGTAAGTGATAATAGGAACTAACTTGTTTATCAGATGGCGCAGAACATTAAATGTTACCATAAATGGACAAAAATGACTTGGCAAAGTGTAATTGTTAGTAAATCGGTGTAGGATACAGAAAGATCACTAAAATCGTTCGAGTTGGTGTTTAGGTGGTAACAGTAACCCAGCTCAACACACAGCAGGCTACATTTTCGGAGTAACAGGCTTACAAAATTCATTTTCTACAATGGAGTTGCTACTCAAGTCATTTGTAGAGGTGAGAACTTAATTTTGAAACCTGATGTATTGCATATTTTACTCATACAGTACATTTCACCCATTTGGCAAAGAACCTACCGGAACTATTCTACCTTGACTTCAAAATAGTCATAAGTTTGCTATAAAACCATTATGTCCATTACAATCAAAGGCGGTAATAAACCACAGTCAATTTTTTTTTATCCAATCATTTGTCTAAGAGATATTAGACAGCTGCTCCCAAAAAAAAAATCATTAATTCTAATTACATTTTTGTGCTGCCGCTTCGCTCGTATGAGGCAAGAACTTTCATAATTTTTTTAATAGTCACTTGGATGACAGGATGCTGTTCATTCCAAGCTCTGTTTGCTTGGTTCTCAAATAAAGCAAATCTCTGCAGCTAAAAATATGATGAGGGCCAGTCCTGTCTTTTTCATGTCTGAAATTTTGAAAGATTTTTGTGGGTTTATTAGACATGCATGAATGCAGTTGTGGCATCGTCTAAGGCAGGAGCCAGATGTTCATTTCTCTTCATGAAGCAAAAAAGGTATCGTGTGAACTAGAGGTGTTTCCCCCGAAGAGATCACACCAGCGGCTCACCACGATCCGACATGCCAGGAATGGCCAGCGAGAGGAAGAGAACAGGAACTTGTGAGAAGAGGGAACTCTTTTTTTTCCACAGTGTGTATTCAGCTGTTATTCCCGCAAGCAGGCACAGAAGGAAAAAACGAGATGTGCTAAAATAAGCATTGAAAAAGGAAAGAAGAGTATCTGCGTTTATCGACAGCGTGGTTTGAAATGAGATGACGGTGTTGAGGAGCAGTTGCTGCCTTGAAGGGAGATGATTTAAACCACTTTATCAAACTTAATATTGAGAACAAGCAAGCAAATCTACTGTAGTGACGCAGTAATTCTGGAGATCGAGAAGAAAGCGTTCAGGTATGAAGGCCCGACTTCCTGTGCTGTTATGGAATCTGTAGTGATGGTCACATGTTGGAAAGAATGCCCTTGTGAATACCGCCAGGGCAACTGAGGACATGCTGAGTCACTGGTTGTGTCGTGGGAGTCATTTTTCAGCGCAGCAGTGACTCCCTTGCTCATGTGCTCCTCCTTCGATTCCAACTCTGCAGGCAGTGTTGGAGTCACTCAGGAGGGAAGACGGTCCCTCGAGAGCCCTTGAGAACTCTCGGAGGCGCTTTGCGCTACACTCGACTGAACTGTGGCCGCAGTCTTTCCCTATTTCTACTTGCCATGTTTACGGTTTCAGTACAATTGTTTTGCAGTCATGTTGTTCCACTCAGACTCCCAGTGGTTCCGCTTTCACCCCCCACTAATGCAGAGCTTGTTTCAGATATTCTAGTAATCCATACGCAGCTGCCTTTTTTTTTTTTTTTTTTTTCCTTTCTTTTTTTTTTGCAGCTTTGTTTTCATAGAAAACATCTGCGGAACGAAGAAAGTAGTGACTCTTAAATTCCCAGTCCTTCCAGTGCTATTTTTGTTTAGAAAGGCCAGTACTGTATATACATTAGCTGAAGTCACTGCAGAAGATGAAATATGCTAAACTACTGAAAACATGTAGCATCCTAGTACATCAGTAAATAGTCATATAGTCAAAAACAAAAAAATCTGGTGGCTTGCTTCATGTTGTATTTGAACAGTTTATTACTGATAATCAATAGCCCTAGGGGTCAAATGGCTTTCCTATTACCCTGCTCTTCAGAGTAACTAGCATTGTGAGGCACTTCTAAGCCCATGTACAGTATGTTGAATGGCCTGCTTATCTCACCTATTACTTTGTAGTCTATTGGTTATTACAGTAGTTCTCTGAGGACACACATTTTAAGGCTCCAAGATAGTCAGCCGTACATTTGGGGACTCCACTAGGGTGGAGATCTTGGTGACAACAGGCCAAGAAGGTAAGTCCAGGGCTCTCTATCCCTGACTTTAGTGGGATTCTCATATGTTTCCAAACTAACCGTGAGATTTTGGTCTCTTCATCGAGTCTTGGTTAGTGCATTGTAGTTCACGAGGGCGCATTCTTTTCTTGCGAGGTGCCCAAACCACCTCATCTTAATTTGTTATCCACAATCTTTATCCAGAATTACTTACATCTACCTCATTAATCAACTGAGCAGATGGAAGTTGAGGGTGTTGATCATTAGCACAGTAGTTGCAACTTGGCAGTGTTGGGATTGGGACTCATGGGATCATGGGCTTCCAATCAGTAAGGTCCTAACCACTGAGCAACCGCTTCCAACAATGAGCTTTATCTGCAAACAGAGATCCTACTGCTCAATCCCAGACATGCACAGCAGCAAGGGCAAGGGTCACGGGCAATGGCCAGGGGCAAGGTCTCTCCCCTCACCAAAAGGAATCATCTCACCCTTTTCCAGGAGAAAACCATGACGTTTAATTTGGAGGTGCTGGCTGGCATTTCAGTATTATCAGGTTTTGGTTTAGGAAATAAATTGGATGAACACTAGATTAAAACATCAGATCAATTTTACCACACAGGTAACAGTGGTATGTGTCAGTACATGGTTTATTACAGCATTATTTTTCACCTCATCTGACAACTGAAAATCATCGGAATCAAAGTGATGGGAATATGTCCTGCCTGTGCTCATTTTTTTTTCTTTATCCTTCTGCATGCTCAGCCTGTGTGTGTTTATGTGTGTGTGTGTTAGAAAGACTTCCAGCCAAATGAAGGTCAGGCTGCTCTTGGGCAGGACCATGTGCTTGGTTTCTCTATTTTCAGGAGGCAGGTGTGATTAATTGCCAGAGTGGCTCTGACTGTACAGAATTGAATCGTGTCCCCTTTGGGCCGACCATTAAGGTAATTGGCCTTTAGTTTTGCAAAGACCATTGTGAGGCATTTATTCTTGCCACTCAGCCCATAACCTTAGATTACAGCTCACATCCCAGAGTCTCTGGATGTGTCTTGAGACGAGGAGATAGTGGCTAGGCTAATTTGATAAGGAGTAAATCTTGAGTGCTTAGCATGTACTGAAATAGATATGAGACGCATGGGTGAGACGGGATTGGGAGGTGTGTATGCATTTCTGTGCCATCACCACTGCAAAAAATATCCAGTCTGCAAAAAGAGTAAGTGTTGAGAGGCATCTGCATCTTTTTTACAATGTCAACCTAATTATCACAAAATTTCAAGGTGTTTGAATCTGACGGATTTGTTAACAGAGTGGTGAATCGCCCAGGGGCCAAGAATGAGGGCACGTATTCTCCAGATCCTATTGTGTGATTGCTGTAAATGCAGCAGAACTTTTTAGCTTTTTTAAACGCCATACATTGTACAATGAGGCCGGTATCCATGAAGCATAACCTGTGATTATGGTGTGTGATTATTTTAAAATGTAGTTACAGTTATGGGAATCACAATGGGTTTAATCCAAAGCTTAAGCAGACCTACTGTATAAATATATGTCAGTTTAGATAGATCCAGTGAAAGATGTCAACAAAGAAGTGTTTTGTCAGGGGACAGAGAAAAAGTTATATCTCTACAAGCATTAGACAAATTATTATTGCAAAGTATCAAACAAGGTCAAATTTTACTTTTCTAGTTTCTACCACTGTCTAGATGCATTTAATTTTCATTCAGTTTATGATTTATTGTAGTGAGCAACAAAACAAAGACGAATGCTGTTGTTGGAAATGTGATGCAGCCTGAGGTGAAGCAGAGTTAGCGAATGCTAAGCTAGCCAGTTAACAACCATTATTAATTGTAGTACTGACAAAATTGTTTATTATTATGATTGTCTGTTCTAATCGGATCACGGAGCTGAGCTGCCGGTAATGAAATCACTGAAGCGAACTGAGACTTTGGTGTTGAAATTTTGCTTAGCTCTGACAAGCGCTAGCTCTGAGAAGTGCTACATGTGCAAGCATTGCAGGTACAGTAGAGTTGTACAGCATGCAGTGTCAGTAAGTGAGCACAGAACTCCATTGGATCTGTAAAAGAAGGATTTTGATTATGTTTTGATCGTGTAAATACAATCTGCAGCATAATCTCACAACATCTCAGGGTGGTATTAAATTTAAAGAATGGAAATGGCTAATTTAAGACTGCTGCATGAATTTATGACTGTTTGACTCGAACCTTTCGGCAGCTGAAGGAACCCAGAGGGTTAAAACAGCAGTTTAGACTTTTGTAATAAGTAAATATATATGATTTATGGCAAGGGCCTTCCGGCACTGATTTAACCTACATCTATATGCAATCTGTTTTTCCTGTTGTGCCGTTTAAATTCATTTATGTCCCCCGGTGTTTTATAGTTCTAACACAAGTTTACTGAAATGAGCATGTATGAGACAGCAGGGATTCGGGGGGGAAAGAGTGGGGGGTAACAAGAGATTAAATAGTATAAGAAAGTCTGTGGATTGAAAATGAGTAGGCAAGGTGAGAGTGAATAAGAAAGAAAGGAATAGGGGATAGATTAAGAGGTGGAGTATGAGGTGAAGAGATGGAAGAAAGAGCGAGAACAATAATGGTAGAAAATGAGACATGATGAGGGGTGGAGGTACAGGAAGAGAGTGGGATGTAGAAGGAAATATAGACAGAAGGGATGACTAAGGGATGGAGAAAGAGGGGAACAGAGAGAGAGGATAAGTGAGGGATGGAGAGAAAGATTTTTTAGAAGGGGATAGAGAGGGAGATTACGGCAGGATTGACAGAGTGGTAGGAAGAAGAGGGAAAGAAAGAAAGAAAGAAAGAAAGAAAGAAAGAAAGAAAGAAAGAAAGAAAGAAAGAAAGAAAGAAAGAAAGGGTTGAGTGATGGAGATATGGAGAGTGAGCAAGGGATGTAGAGAGATTGAAAAAGAAGAATAGAAGGCGATAACTTGTGAAAGGGAAAAACAAGAAAGAAAAAATGCAGAGAGACACGTCGAGAGGAAATGAGAGGTAGAGAGAGTGATAATGAAAAAGAGGCAGAACATGTGTTAGGGATGAAGGAAGAGGTAGAGAAGTAGAAAGTGGTGGAGGGTGAAGTCGAGTAGTCTCTGGGATGAAGGGAACGCAGAGATGGAGAGAGAATAAGATGTACAGAAAGATAAAGAGGTATGGAAGGGAGAGCAGCAGAGAGAAGGATGGAGGGAGAGAGAAGTAGCGAGAATGATTAATGGGTAATATGGAGAGAGAGAGAGAGAGAGAGAGAGAGAGAGAGAGAGAGAGAGAGAGAGATAGTCAATGTGCTATAAAGATTGAGGAAGTCTGTGACTTATCAGGCTTCATGTTTGGTGTTGACTGTAAACAAAGACGTTGGTATTGGAGTTGAAATAAGTAGCCAGACTGACCTCTCTCTGACCTCTCTGACTTCATCCTGAGACCTTCCCCTGACCTCTCCCTCCATCCTTGCATCTATTTGTAGACACAATCAGATGGTTTACACAGGAAATGAGGAGTACAGCCATCTATCTGTGCCTTGCGTGAGCAAATCACACCATATTCATTTCTCCTTAGCAGCCGTCTGGGACTCGCAGTTCATTAAAGCTGCGCTAACAAGATTAGATGGAGTGCAAATGTTCTGGAGTAGGAACAGCATGGAAACGTGTGTCTGGACGTCTAGCGGAATCAAAGCGAGCATGAAACCGATGACACACTCAAGAGGTTTTTTTCAACTATAATATCGTACAGTAGATGGAATAAGCAGCCGTAGTATTAAAAGAGGTAAATAAAGAGAGATGTAATGGTGGCTACGGAATGCTGAGACCTGCTGCTGACCATGACACATATCCCCTGTGTTAGAACCCTACCACAATCCACTTGTCTGGGCTTTTGTAGTAACTTACAATGACATGACCTCAGTTTAGCATCTCATTGCTTTTTTTAAGTTGTGCCCGCAGTTAATAAAAGGATAAAAGCTGAGCTAATACAATGTAGGATGGTACGTTTGCCTTCCGTGTATTTCCGGGGTACTTTTGGTTGATTTCCTGTCATGCCTTAGCTGGGAATGTACAGAGTTTTCATTTTCTCCTTGTGCTTTGGGGTTGGACCAGTTTTGTTTCATCCATCAAGTCTGCTGTGATTTGAAAGGTGGTAGAGAAAATTGCACTTGATCCAGCATATCTGCTTGGCTGGGAATAGTGATGTGTTAGACTAGTGGTTAAGGCGTTGGCTTACTAATTGGAAGGTTGTGAGTTTGAGGCCCTTAATTGCTCTGTTGTATAAAAAGTGATTTTATGTAAAGGGATAGGTAGGCAGGCAGGCACGGCTAGTAAAGGTGATTGCAGGGAAGGTAAAAGTTGAGTTTATGCTGTAGCTTCATTTGATTATCATGTGTAGAAGGAAGCATGGTGGTGGTAGCATTATGTCGTGAGTTAACCTTGATGCCTGTTTCTCAAGAATCCTCTCTTTGCTTGGGCTTCTTTAGGCAAAGTTACAGTTGTTCTATGTCCAGAGCAGCTTAGGAAGATGGGGTCAGATGGGTGCAGGTTAGGCCATGATACAGCAGGGGCCTTGCTCAAGGACCCAACAGTGGCAGCTTGGTGGCCAAACCCAGAGCGTTAAACTTTTGAGCCAGCACTTCCACCACCACAAACACCACTTAAAGTTGAGATTGCTGTTTATAACCAGATGTGCTGGATCAAGTGCTATTCTGTAAGGGGTTGGAGAACGAGCATGGATGTTATTTTGCTAAATGAATCTATATATGATACAGCAATATTTCAACATTATTTGATAATGTTATTCGAACACTATTAGATGCTCATAGGATGTTTTACAGTCTGCATTTTTATCCTGTGTTTAAAGCCAGATGTTTTTATTTAAAGCCGGCGGTCTAGACTTCCAGCCTCGGAGGTGTATACGACACGTAGGTGAAAAAGGACTTACTGTAAGTAGGTGCGGAACCCGACTCTGAATGCACGTAACATTCCCTAAGTAAATATTGATGTAAGTTTTGTTGAATCAGCTAGCGTGCTTGTTTATTGAGAATTCTTTTTTCCAAAAGGGGTGAGCATCATGTGTAGTAGAGAATTTTTCAATCTTAAATCAACTTAATGTAACAACATAGTGGCTTGAGCAGTCTGAACAGTCTAAAGCATTCTGCTGGGTTTAGTGGGAGTAGCTGGAAAGCTCAGCAGTCAAAAATGTTTCATGGAAGTCGATGGGAATTTTGGCTGAGCTTTCGCAAAGGGAAAATCGCAATTCCGATCAATTAGAAAAGTCGTAGCTTGTAGCTTGAGAAATGGCATAATAGATAGATAGATAGATAGATAGATAGATAGATAGATAGATAGATAGATAGATATATAGATAGATAGATAGATAGATAGATAGATAGATAGATAGATAGATAGATAGATAGATACGTGAACAGAACGTGACATTTCCATCGGTTATTGTTTGGATAGTAGACGGTAATTCCGATCAGCTCTCTAAAGCGAGAGCATGAAGGTTACAGTTTAAATGTGATAAACCGTGTTAAGCTCATTCCATATAACAGATTTTAAAACATTCTGTTTCCGATGATTGTTTTGTCCTTAGGCTAGTGGACAGCGTTTCATACGATGTGAGCATGTGAAAGATTCGGTGTCACTCGGGGTTTTTTTCACCTTAAGCCGTTATGAATATCCCGTAAATTCCAAACGACACATCTATCAAGCACTAATAATGAAGACCGTATAGAGACAAAGTGTTTGTGCATGTCCACCTGCACTCATGTACATGCCTCAACAAACCCGAAACACTCTCTGTTTCACAATATAGATGCCACTGGGCAAGGCTCCAGATGCACCGAGCCCACACAAATAGCTCCCGCATGCCGCTTGCCTGTGGAGACTGATTGTTACTTACACATGTATAAAACATTATTGCAAAGGGAGAGGGGGGGAAAAAATCCCAGCGAAAATTCCATGAGACTGAATTCCTTCTAGCTTATTGGATTGTATGAGGCCTTCTCATTGGTCTACATGCATGGTGTATTCGGGACACTTATTGCCAATGACATTGATCTGATGAAACATTTAAGCCCTCAGATCCATAGTAGCTTTATGTAGCCTAATAGGCTGATCGCGTAGCATATAATGTGCAAGCACGTTAATGGCTCTTTGTCAGTGAGGCTGTTGACGTGTCAATCCCGACGTGTCATTTTTTTTTAACAAAGTCAGCACTTTGCTATGATTTCTCAGCTCCGAATGATGTCGGTTATATTCAATGAAACAGGTTCCTCTGCAACTTTGCTGCAGAGAAAAAACTTTTCCCTCACTTTCTCACTTGTGTTCTTTCTCTCTCTCTCTCTCTCTCTCTCTCTCCCTCGCTCTTGCACTCGTCTCGTGTGAAGGTACGCTTGACAGTGCCAATGTTTATTCACTTGACCTAGAAACTGTGCATAGCTGGAGCTTCGGAGAGACTGCACAATCTCTCGTCTGGCACTCAAAGAAGTCATATTTAATTTCCTCTTGGTCTAAATTTGGATAGCCATAAATGGGTTACGTTAGCAGCTAATGCTGTGGAAGAGTGCAGGTGCTTGTCACATGAAAGGTGTTGAGTTTCTGGCAATGTTTTGTCAGGATTGCTGACATCAGGATGAGATGCAGCACCGAATGTGCAAAATAATAATAATAATAATAATAATAATAATAATAATAATAATAATAATAATAATAATAATAATAATAATCATTCATTCATTCATTCATTCATTTTCTACCGCTTATCCGAACTACCTCAGGAGTCATCAGGCTTCAAGGCAGGATACACACCCTATTATTATAATAATAATAATAATAATAATAATAATAATAATAATAATAATAATAATAATACAATTACTCTCTCTCTCTCTATAGTCATTTTATTATTATTATTAATGATATATATATATATATATATATATATATATATATATATATATATATATATATATATATATATATATATATATATATTAAGTTGTCACTTAAAAATGGAAATATTGACATAATTTAATTGGAGTCATTTAACGGTTTTTATTTAAATAAATGTGCGAGTTTTTTCATTCATTTTTATTTATTTATATATATTTTTAAATTCATTCATTAATTTGATTTTGTGTTTGTATGTTGGACTCT
>NC_062521.1:26876273-26933773 GCF_022655615.1 Tachysurus fulvidraco | reverse complement strand
CAGACACAAAAGGGAACCTTATCCTCATTTATACAAAGAGTCTGAGTGGCTCTCTCTTGAGATTGCTCTACTGCTTCCGTGTGGTGTGCATTATTGAAATCATGAAGTTCCTGCACTGTGGGTTCTTGCATCAAGAGTCATTTTATAGCTGTGATGAAGCTTGTACACCTGAGGAATTTACGACATCCATGAAGCAATGTACAACTAAACAAGCCACCTTGTAACGTTTCTGCATTTAGTCCCACCAGCTGCTTGTTGTATGAAAAGGAAATGAAGTGTAATAGGAATAAAACCGAAGCACTCTGAATGTCTCTCGAGACCAAACTCATAAAAGCCCATAAAGATATAACTAAAATAAAATCAGGATAGTACCAATAAAAATACAGTTGTACAGTAGCTAGAACACGTATTCATATTGACTCATATGTAATTTTACCACTAAAAATAAGTCTTAGGATAGAAATTGTTTGTTCATTTTAACTTTGAATATAACACTTTTTTTTCATTAAACTTTGACACATAGCATTATACCGTATAATGTTTTGTCTATAGAAAGAGAATGTTTTTGCTTTTTAGCATTTCAGTGTATTAAAATAGAAATGATTTGAGCAAATCAAACACTTCAAGCTCATAGCAGCAGAATCAGAAACTGTGAGATAAAGTGGATGTATAGGATAAAAAAATTAGAAAATCTCTCAGAAAGAAAATTAACCATACCGCCATTACTTCTGTGGGTTGCAAAACTGCTTTGCTTCTGATTCGTATACATTTTTTAAGTTCACTGAACTTTGTCAGGTTGCTTGCTTCTCACTTTAATAATATGTCATTTTGTCTACTGTTGCCAGACGTTTCTAGTCTTTTAACTTGTATAAAAATATGGAACAAAATTCACCTTGTAAATTTTCTCCTGATGCTCCATATAAATATAAGAAATAACTTTGTAGCAGTACTTTTATGCTTATAACATTTTTATTCAATTAAAATTTCAGTGAAATGTAATTTGTATAGAGCTTTTAACAATGGATATTGTATCAAATCAGCTTTACAGAACATTTATTACAAGTTTATTATACAAAAGTTTAATTTAAGATTAATCAAGATTAATATTAGACTGGGGGGCACGGTGGCTTAGTGGTTAGCACGTTCGCCTCACACCTCCAGGGTTGGGGGTTCGATTCCTGCCTCCGCCTTGTGTGTGTGGAGTTTGCATGTTCTCCCCGTGCCTCGAGGGGTTTCTTCCGGGTACTCCGGTTTCTTCCCCGGTCCAAAGACATGCATGGTAGGTTGATTGGCATCAGTAAAAAATTGTCCGTAGTGTGTGAGTGAATGAGAGTGTGTGTGTTCTGCGATGGGTTGGCACTCCGTCCAGGGTGTATCCTGCCTTGATGCCCAATGACGCCTGAGATAGCCCTGCCCTTAGATGGAAGAGGAAGAAACCTTGAGGAAACCTTTTGAGGAACCAGACTCAAAAGGGAACCTCATCCTCATGATACAAAGAGTCTGAGTGGCTCTCATTTGAGATTGCTGTGCTGCTTCCATGTGGTTTGTATTATTGAAATTATGAAGAACCTGCACTGTGGGTTCTTGCATCGGGAGTCATTTCATAGCTGTGATGAAGCTTGCCATTAATACACCTGAGGAATTTACGACATGCATGAAACAACGTGCAGCTGATCAAACCACCTTGTAACGTTTCTGCGTTTATTCCCACCAGTCGCTTGTTGTATGAGAAGGAAATGAAGTGCAGTAGGAATAAAAATGAAGCACTCTGAATGTCTCTTGAGATCAAACTCAAGCCCACAGAAAAGTAATTAAAAAAAAGAAAAAAGGTCCTGGACTGTCATGAGTGAATTGCTTTCCAGGAAGCTTTCCATATCCAATCAGAAGTTGGCTAGCCGTCTACACCTTTCCCCTTTCTTTTTCAGTCTTTAAAAGTTTGGAAATAGCTCTGGAAGCTGATGAATCCTGCACCCGCACTTAAGCCATGGCTTTATTTTTCCTCAGCGCTGTTAAAGCACAGAGCGCCCGAATAAAGCTCTGCCTTCGTGCCGAAATATTTACGAGAGGGTAAAGATGGCGAGGTTGCACCTTCGTCTTTGGGCTTTAATATCCCTGGAACAATGAAGAGCAGTGTTAGCGGAAGATGGTGGATCGGGGAGCGAGAGGGCTGATTTCTGAGCACCAGAGATCTCAGCGAGCCACAGCTTTATTTATACTGGACCTCTGAATCGATCTCGCTGCTGTGTTATGATTTATTAAAAGTGTGACGTGATAGGAATGATCACGCAGTCACGGAATCGGCAGCGGCCAGACGGTAGATGGCTGAATCCGGGACTCTGGCTACTCTATATTTTAACAGTCTCCTGCGGTTACCTTTTTTTCTCAGACTTGCTCTTTGTGGTGTCCAGACCACAATGTAGATAAGAGTTCTGCTGCTTCATTTATCTTTCTCTTCATATTGGCAGATTCCAAAAGTAAAGTTTAATTCAGGAAAAAAGATTTCTGCTTGAATCCTTCGCTAAGTGGGCAATTTAAAGGTATTTTTCCCCCTTGCTTGTGCTTACAGTTTTATTTTCTTCAGTAATTCTGACATTTGCAGGAATCAATAGCAAACTAACTAAGAAACTGACATTTATAGTGCTCCACGAATTCGTTTAATTCTTAAATACACAGTGTTATACACAGTCCTGCTTGCCGAGTCCTGCTTTAGTGAACAGCATCGTTCATCGACATGAACATCACCTGGAAATCTTTTACCCAAAGTGACAAGGCCGGCTAAGGAAAGGGCAGCGGCGGCAAGAGCTGCTGCAAATATTTCTCCTTATTAAAAATACATGATGGGGTCGTACATATATAGTTGGTGAAGCAGGCTCACCTGAGTGAACAATGCTCTCACTGGGTTTTATTTCAGCTGTGTAAAAATGCACATAAAAATGAGAGAGAGAGAAGAGAGAGAAGGGGAGAGAGAAAGAGAGAGAGAGAGAAGGAGAGGGTGAGTCGAGTGTGAGCAAGAGAACGTTCCTGGAAAGCATCCTGTGTTTGGCTTATGCACATGGTGTACACATGTGCCACGGGGCGTGACGCAGTGTGCGGACGCTGTGCCCATTCTCCGGGTGGAGTCGATGCCCGCCGTGCTCACCGCGCTGGGTGGCACGACCACTGCGAACCTTTGATGGGTGACTAACTTGAGTCATTCAGCTTCGTTTTCCATTTTTATGACATCTAAGACCAATGCTGTAATCACACGCCTGCTTCGATATTACATTCTTTTTTTGAAGCAAATTGACGAGTGATTTATTACAGGCCCTGGTGATGGTTTAACATGAAACAGCTGTCAGTCAGAGTATTAAATATCACCTCTGTGCTTTTAAAATTGATCATTCTTTGCCAAATGTTCCTTTTTTGATTAAATCTGATGACCTGATGGCTCAGTGTTGTATATTTGGGTCAGCAGGCTCACGGTTACACCGTGTTCTATTTTCAGCTTTTCACTACGCCTTGTTCCGTGTGTGCATGTGGACGCCTTGGACAGGTGAGGCATTGTTCCTCAATAACCGCCATATGGTCCAGTAATCCTCTAACGTGCACACACCAAATTCGAAAAAGGTCATGAGACAAGGACACTGATCGTCCTAGGGGACGAACGTACGTGCAATGTGTGTATTTTTCTGTGTGTGTGTACTGTACTCCTGCTCGTGTTCTTTTACATTTTGTACCGAATCTACGAGCTTTTATTTGATGTAAACCTGACCTTCTCTAAAGCCTGTGCACTGTTGGGCGTCAATCTTCTAATAAAGTATCAGTATAGAACGTTCTCTTTTTACGGAGTGGCTGTAAACATCTTTGTAACCTGCTGTGGTGTAGAAAAAAAAATTATTTATAGGACTTTCGATACACTTTAGTGTACGTACAACGGTGCGAATATTTTATACTCCAGCAAGTAAATAAATTCTGGATAAATGCTGAATGGATATTTTAGTACTTCAGTGTATAATTAATGGATGACAGGGATTACTTAAACATCAAACACACTCCAAAAATAATAGGAAAAGTTTCTAAGGTCTTCCATTCCCGTGGGAAAGACGCAAATCTGGCAACAGGAGCAAGCTTTTGCATTTCATGCTATAGAGCATAAGCATGAGTCATAATATAGTGAATAAAATTATATATAAGCATGGAATTATTCACTGAGAATTTGGAAGTCCAAATAGTGAGTGTGGTAACAAGACAATAAGAATTTAAAAGAAAGGAAGAAAAGACTGTGTTCGTATATTAGTCCTGGATAAACACTAGCCTAGAAGATTTGCTATTTAAATCCTAGTTTGTGTCCTGAATCTATAAAGGTTCTTCATGCATGAAATGATTTCGCTGGGTCCTAGTGAGCCCCAGATAACGAATCCTGGGTTGTTTGAGGCTTCACACTGCTCATGATTTACGCGGCGTTAACAGTTAATCCTGGCTCTTAATAATCTGACATTTCACACAATACATTCCTCAACCCTTTTGCAACCTCCTTATTTGCATACATGCAAATCATCAACTGTGATTGGATCAATACAGTGTGTGATCGCTTTATATAACGGCTTATATCACGTTCGGGTCTGTCATTCTGCACCCGAGCAGGTATTGTTTCTTAATCTTTCACAGCTTTTTAATATATTTGCTCTTTTTAAGTGTGTCATGTGGTTGATCCGGCATTCTGTGTTTTGCCACCTGACTACTGTATGTACAGAGCCACTTTTATGTTTTAAATATTGATACATCCTGGTTTTCACCTGATGAGGTTTCAGTTTTTGATTAGGCATCTGTTGCTAAGCAACTGGCCTTAACAACCTTAACCTGGGATTACGAGCAGGGTTTAGAACGACGATAACCTGGGATTAAGACCAGAGTTTAGAATGACAATAATCCAGGATTAGGAGTGTGGTTAAAACGAAGATAAACCGGGATTAAGTGCAGGGTTTAAAAAGAAAATATACCGGGATTAAAAGCAGGGTTAGAATGGCAATAACCTGGGATTAGAGCAGGGTTAAAACGGTGATAACCCAGGATTAAGAGCTGGGTCTAGAAGGATGATAACCTGGGATTAAGAGCTAGGTGTAGAAGGATGATAACCTGGGATTAAGAGCAGGGTTTTGAATGTTGATAATTTGGGATTAGGAGCAGGGTTTAGAACGACAATAACTCTCAATAAAAGTGAGAAAAGCCCTGGCGTTAATGACAGAGTGTCTTGCTATTCTGACTGATTGGTCAGAAGGTGTATGTACTGTATAGTAGACGATCCACATGCTGATTAAAGCATGTAGAATGTTTGTATGTTTCAGTGAGGACATGTTTTTAGGGTTAAGGAAGGAGTCTCCAGTTTCAGCACTTTTCTGACTCAGCCGCTCTTCAGTGACATCATCGCAGTCCTCCAGCAACGCAGTGTAGCTCTGTCCATCCTCAATGTTGATGTGTTGTAGACACCGAAGAGAACTCAGCCCTGTTTAATGTGTCTGGTAACCAAACCTCGTACTTCCTATCTGATGGAGACGGGAGGTTATCTGAGCTGCTGCTTTTAACCTGAGTTTAACCTCTTGACTCTCGCGCGAATTTAATCTGCATCTCTTTTCCCTCACCTCTGACGAACACATACAGAACACATACTTGTCACGCCAGTGTCTTACTTTGTATGTATCGCCTATTGTGTCTATCTATCTATCTATCTATCTATCTATCTATCTATCTATCTATCTATCTATCTATCTATCTATCTATCTATCTATCTATCTATCTATTTTCATTTTTTACCCCATATTAGGTACATTTTTGTTTTCATTTTCATTAGTTTACATTTATTTATTATTTTCACATTTGATTCACTGATTCCAATTCATTTGATTCACACGATTCATTTCATTCTATTCCACATTCTTCTCTCTCTCTGTCTCTCTCTCTCTTTTAAATGTATTTTGTTTTATTAACGTGAATTTCCCCATACTTCTGTTTCTTCCATGTGCTTTTTATTCCTTCATGTGATCTTATTGTAATTTTGTGCAGTTTCAGAGTTTTAGGACCCGACATGTCGAAATGAATCTTGGCGTGTTTTGCACACGATCACATTACTCACAAAAACAACAACAACAACAACACATGTACGTCAGTTTTCTGGTCCTTAGAAATAAAACGGCATGCTGATGTATAAAAAGCGTGTTGATGGATTGTAATTACGTATTTTTTTAGCACATGTACTTTGAGAACAGTCCAAAGGTCAGTCTGCTTCCTAGAGCCGGGTTTTTCTCTGGGAAAATGAGTGAGAGAGAGATAGAGCGAGAGAGAGAGAGATAGAGAGAAAGAGAGAGAGAGAGAGTGGCCTTGTACAATTGTGTGGAGGTGGATGAAGGGCATGCGCTGTGATATTCTATCACTACATGTCAAATAAAGCCTGAGTGAAAAACCAAACACAGACCTATGGGATCATGGATGGTTGCCGGACGAGGGAAAAGCTTCTGGCTCCTGTCCAGCTGAGCGCTTCGTCATACTGTGGCTGTGTGTGTGAGTGTGTGTGTGTGTGTGTGCATGTGTGTGTGTTTTGGAAAAGTGGTATGCTGTTTCTTGTGGTTGTGGTTTCATACCCTCTGACTTTTGCAAGCCACTCAGTCATTAACTATATATTCGGTAAGCAAACCTGGCAGCGTGGTTTGGCCCAGGCAGAGGAAGGAGCAGCGCTATAGGAACGTGTTTCACGCTGTCACATGGCGACCAGAGACGCTTCACTCCCACTAGAGTTAGACTAATTCAATCTAAATCTAACAAGACTTGACATGAAGACTCTGTGGCCTCTGGTACTTCTCTTTACATTTACATTAGCACTCGATCGCTTTAGCACGCTTTGTAGTTCTGTGTATTCTGATTGGTCAGAATTGTTTTCCCGTATCGTTACGGTACCATAGCAACAACATCTACTGTAAGATTAATAATAAGCTGTTTATTTATCCTTTTGTTGTTAACCAAGCCATGGAGTTGATGTCCTGAATGCTGATCCATACTGTACATGTCAGTCTGAGTGTTTACTGATACGAAGATTCTTCATAATAAAGCCATAATAAAATCCGCTACATTTATTTTAAAGTCACTTATCAAGTACCCAGCATTCCTTATCCAAGGACCTGAGCACGCTAGTTTCTGTAGCACGCATCACAGGATTACTCAGTAATTCCTCAACTGATCCTGAGGGATATTGGTGTTTTGGTATAAGATGCTTGTGCTGTGTGCTTTGAGAAAGTGGAGATAAATTACAGCCGAATATCAACACCTGCTTCGAATCCTATTGTTTATTGTTCTGTAGCAGTAAATTACATCCTAACAGTTTTACTGTAGAATACAAGCAGCTGTTCAGCATATTAGCTGCAATCAGAGGTCAAGGAGTGCAAAAAAACAAACCGGAACCCAAACCCAGATTGACAGATTATGCCGTTTTCCCACATCTCATATTATTTATTTTGTGTGTGTGTGTGTGTGTATGTGTTGACCCGAGCTATTATCAGAAATCTGTAGAAGCCCGGGCCTCTGCTGTTTATACATGATATATGGTTGACTTCCTGTCTCGGCAGGAAGTTCAGCTTGATCGTTGTTTAAAAACAGTAGCGAGTGCTGACTTCCTGGGCTGAGAGGACTAGCCTGGCTCTGCGCGATTCTCCCCCCAGATAATCCCTCGCTCTTTGGGGATTTGTTTTTCCTGTTTGTCCTTGCTTGGATAACGCGAGCGTGGAGGTCACCTGCAAATCAGGGCCATGTCGTTCACACGGTGCAGGTAGAGCAAGACAGAGGAGGAGGAATAAGGGACGATGTGACCACTGGGTCACAGGTTTGCTAAAAGTAAGGGATTTGTAACTTTAATGAAGCAGCTTTCTGTGCTTTGAGGCTGCACTGTTTGGATCTTTGGGTTTGCCGCTAAGCCAGATTAGTGTAAATAGTGAGGCGTATTACGGCAAAGGTGCTGAATACACAGGGCGGCTCTGTGTAGTGCTAGCGTAGGACCGCCACGGGGGGCAGTTACGGTTTGTTCTCAAAAGCCCCTGCTGTTTCCAAGAAAAAAGTGATTAGGGTTTTAGTACTGGGGAATGTTGGAGATTTTTAACAGTTAGTCTTTTTTTTTTCTTTCAGCCCAAACTGCTTGAGTTAGCTAGTGGGAAAAACTGAGGCGAAATAAATATGTTTAAGGTATTACATGGATACTGGATTATCTAGCGTCAGAGGAGGGAAGGAGGAGAAACAAAAGTGGGGGGGAAAAAAAACAGCTTTCTTTACAGCCTTAATACATTCACAACTTTCCGTATATTCCCGCGAGTGCAATTATTTTAATTGGGTCTTCGTTGACCAGACACATAATGTTCTTTAGAAATATAAAAATATTAAAAATATCCATTAATTCTATAATACTGGACACCATGGCCCTAGACCGAGAGGAAGAGAATATTATTTTCAATACAGAGGCTACTTGACACTTAGGAAATGGTGCAATGAACCCTAATTAAAGTAATATTCTAATCCTTTCTTATCATATGTGCAATTACTAGTAAAAGTTCTGACATTTATGATTTAGAACGACGCCATTATCCGAGAAAAGGCTTCATTTTGAGGCAATTTTTCTTTTTTTGTTTGATAGCAACCATCACCTCAATAAGGATCTCATAGTATTAAAGCCTTTAAAACAGCCAGAACAAAAATATGCAATTCTGCATATTTCCTGAAATCCTTTTTTTTCCTGAAGGTCTGAAGCTGAATAAACGCCAGTTTTACAGCCAATCTGTACTTTTCTAAAGAATTCCTGAGAAGACACGATGTAATTCGGTTTCTCGGATGTATTATATCATTAATACTTGGTAAAAAGTTTTGGTGAACGATTGGACTTTTCATCTGTTTTACAGTAAGACTGACTTCAGTGTTCACAGGATGCTTCAGTTTTGATCTGGCGTCTTCTGAAATGTAAACCTTCATCTCCTGCATATCCTGTTACAGCTATCGGCTCACTGATTTTTCCAGGAAATACATTGTGCCCTATAGCATATATCTGAACAAAACAAACCCAAAAAATATTGCTAACGTTGTAGAACTAGTTTCTCAAAATAGCTTTGAGAGGAAATGGATTCTAGTAACTTGTGTGTATATGTATGTGTGTGTGTGTGTGTGTGTGTGTGTGTGTGTGTGTGTGTGTGTGTGTGTGTGTGTGTGGTTTTAGCTTTGTGACTGTGGTTAATTAAGATGCCTGGTTTGTCATAGTTAACAAATTCATGCACAAATAGCACAGAGTCAGACTAGAAAATCAGCAACGACCACAATAGATCGTTATCGTTTATTACAAGAAAGGAAACCAACTCCAAAATAAGCAGGAAAACTAAAAACACCTGGACTCACAATCTCTGACCTGAATACCATGAAATTTAAATTAGTTTTGATGATTCACAGTACCAAAGGTTGATTTGACGAGAATAAACATCGCTACGTGTCGTGCAACAGATGTAACCTAACTGAGGCTTCTAGCCGTAGCTGATTAGCAGCCTATGTCCCCGATTTTGCTTTTGTGACAGGAAGTAATACTCGATAAAGCATTTTACACCCCAATACACCATAAAACATTTTACACCATAATATTAAACAATCCCAAAGCGATGTCTGAGTACAATTCCAGATGATATGATGAATTAAATGTAAGAAATACGATACGAATCTGAATCCATTTTGGTTGGTGTGATGGTGGTGAGCTGCTGTTACCACAATGACATGGAATTTGCCACTGATTACAATTTTTAAATCAATTTTTAAAACAACAAAAACGTTGTACTTTTTATCGCACAGCTTGAAATGACAAGTGTAATTTAATGAAATGTGAAATATCTGTGAGACGAGTTCAATTCAGTTAAATTGTATTTGTATAGCGCTAGATAGATTTTGTCTCAAAGCAGTACAAAAAGTTTACAATTATACAATGATTAATATAATACAAAAGTTCAAGATTAATATTAGACTTAATATTATTTAATTTTATTATTTATTTATTTATTACATTATTATTAATTATTTTATATTACTGCATATTTAAATGTGTTTGTATTTATCACCAATGAACAAGCCTGAGGTGACTGTGGCGACTGTGGTGAGGAAAAACTCCCTTAGATGGAAGAGGAAGAAACCTTGAAAGGAACCAGACTCAATAGTGAACCTCATCCTCATTTGGGTGACACTGGAGGGTGTGATTATAAACTGTTATAAACTGAATAATGTCCTTTCTACAGTCATATTAGGAGCTTGTTGTCCTTACAGACCACAGTGTCTACAATCTCTGGATGCCTCTGGATGGGTACAAAAAAGAGAAGCAAGTGTAGAATTAGCATCGCTGATGTTCAGGATATTAGCACTATTTTACTGTTTTACTATTCAATGTGAATTTGATCAAATATACAGTAGTAGAGCACAAGACCATGGGAGGCATTATGTGTACTAGTTCAGCTAGAGTATATCATTTTAAGAAAACAAATGTATACAGGAAAATTTTATGTTTTATAATAAATCGTGGGGGCACGGTGGCTTAGTGGTTAGCACGTTCACCTCACACCTCCA
Source organism: Tachysurus fulvidraco (assembly GCF_022655615.1). Classification (NCBI taxonomy): domain Eukaryota; kingdom Metazoa; phylum Chordata; class Actinopteri; order Siluriformes; family Bagridae; genus Tachysurus; species Tachysurus fulvidraco. The sequence goes on along the minus strand of NC_062521.1, from coordinate 26,923,174 downwards.
GGGTTGGGGGTTCTATTCCCGCCTCCACCTTGTGTGTGTGGAGTTTGCATGTTCTCCCCGTGCCTCGGGGGTTTCCTCCGGGTACTCCTGTTTCCTCCCCCGGTCCAAAGACATGCATGGTAGGTTGATTGGCATCTCTGGAAAATTGTCCGTAGTGTGTGTGTGTGTGTGTGTGTGTGTGTGTGTGTGTGTGTGTGTGTGTGTGTGTGTGTGTGTGTGTGTGTGTGTGTGAATAAGAGTGTGTGTGTGTGCCCTGCGATGGGTTGGCACTCCGTCCAGGGTGTATCCTGCCTTGATGCCCAATGACGCCTGAGATAGGCACAGGCTCCCCGTGAAGCGGTAGAAAATGAATGAATCAATGAATGAAAATAAAGTCATTTAAGCTAACAGGTCTGTTATCAGATACCATAAAACAGGGAAAAGAAGAGGCAGTAAATCAGTAATGAATGAATAACAAATCGTGATTTGGTCGTTTAAACTGAACTTTATTTAAACAGGTTTCTAATGACTGGACTGAACTATGTAGAGTGAGCGTGATCCATTCATGTAGTATTAATAAGGTAAATCACATTATTACAGTTTGAAATCTCAGCACGATGTTGGTGCTGATGGGAAATACAGTAGAAGTACTGTGTTAGATTTATTTAGGAGATTAAAGCATGTACAGTATAGTAGAGCGGAGCATGTGTCAGTTTTTACAAATGATTTTGCCTTAGATGTTAGATTTCTTGTGTTAAGTTTACTTTATATTCTTGACGTAAAGGGCCAGGAATGCTGCTGGTTAATTATATCACAGAGTAATTACATTTTGCATTACATTACAATCATTTAGCAGTCACCTTAATCCAGAGTGACTTACATTTTTTTTTCAATTTATTTAACTTAGTGTTAAGGGCCTTGCTCAGGGGCCCAGCAGTGGCAGCTTGGTGGACCTGGGACTCAAACATATGACCTTCTGATCAGTAGCCCAACACCTTAACCACTGAGCTACTTCATCCCTCTAGCAGCTATGACTGAGATAAGGTGCTAATCAAACGTGATTAAAATATAAAGAAGCACCCAAGTTGTCATGAAGGTCAAGCCGATTTAATCCACAAAGTCTTCCGTGATGCTAGCGTCCATTAAAAAACAACAACAGCTATGCAAACCCTTCCTTAATCTTCATAAGCTCTAGTCAAATATTTAAATTATGGCTTGAACAAAGGCTTTTGCAGCAGTTAATGAAGTGATATGTTTCAGCTCCGATCCCAGATCTGGTATCCAGCAGCCCAGGCGAAGAGCAATGAGACCCATGTGTCTGGTTCCACCGCACATTTCCTTTTCTTCTTTCTCTCTATGCAGAGGTGTGTAGCAGGTGGGATGCAGGTGAGATGAGATGTGTGAAGGTGATAGAGTGAAGTGTTCTTTTTTTTTTTAAGTTTCTCTGTATTTGTATACCTGCAGGCCCTTCTGCTTCCTCGCTACAAACATGTCTCACTCGCTTGGCTCGGTGCCTCTGTGAGAAGAATAGAAATATGTGAAAGTGTCAGGTGGAGTCTGTAGGCACAAAGTCATGAGAAGTGAAGTAGTGAAAAGATCGATAAATGTAGGCTTAGCAGAAGCTTAACTTTTTTGTTGGGATAAAAGCTTAAGGTTTTGTTTTTTTTTTGAAGTTGACGACTAAACAGCCAGGTTTTGAGTAAATAGCGATGGAACACGATGTGGTGTGCGGTTGTAGTATTTTCGTGTAATAACATGATCATGTTGATAACTTTTTTGTCTTTTTGTCATGTCTAATTATTATTATTATTATTATTATTATTATTATTATTATTATTATTATTATTATTATTATTATTATTATTATTATTATTATTAGTAGTAGTAGTAGTAGTAGTAAACCATACACTCAATAATTTATGTTATATTTTGTTAATAAAGGAGCACAAGGGAAATTCTTTAATGTAGCATTATTACTCAGCAGACAATTGTTATATCGGGTTGTGCAAGCTGACAGAAAGCACTAAGTGCCAAGAATCCTGAACTAATCAGTGAAAATGGCTCCCCGGTCAGCTGTAGAGAGAAACGCAGTGAAAACTTGTTGAAGCGGTAAAACAGTGGCCGCTTTTATTTTGATTTCCCTCACAAGTGGCCTCTTCAGTATGAAATATTTATATAACATTCATGTTGGAATGCAGTGCGAGCTGAACGTACTGTAGATTAGCTAAAACAAACAAGGAAGCAGACAAAACGACCTTACTCAGCCACAGAAAGTCTAAACGTTATGACTGAACCTCACACAAAGTGGCCTGAAGCACAGAATTGTGGGTAACCCAACCCCCCAAACATGTTCTCTCTTTGCCTCAAGCTACACCAGTGAAATGACTGAGAGAGCTAAGAGAAAGAAAAAAAAAACTGAAGTGTGCACAAAAACCGACAGCATGTCTCTGAAATTATAAAAGTGTATTATACGCCTGCAGACCAATTATGAAACAGCTGTTGAAGAGGCAGTGATGTAGAATAGGTTACAGAACCGAGTCCTTGTTTTGATAGGCTCTTGAATACAGTCTCCATGTGGGCACAGTGTTAAAAAAAGATATTTGGAAAATGAAACATGAGTGCTTACAGAGAAGAATATTTTATATAGTGCACGAAGAGTCAAGAGAAGTTTCCTGACTCAGCGTCTCTTTCCTCTGGAGACGACTATGTTCGCATAGGTTAAATAAGCGCTTGTGCTAGAACAGCACCTATACATCATATACAGTACATTGTAGAGCACAGTGATAATTAATACTTGATTCTGATTGGTCAGAAGCTCTGAAAGTAGTTCCGGCTATTAGGCAAATGGGAGACGCTTCTTTAAAACCACTTTATACCATAGCGCCGTTGAGATCTTGATTCTGATTGGTCAGAATAATTTTCTAAAACAGCAGCTCAGAAAGTGGTTTCAGGTACGAGGCAAATGGGAGATGTCCCACTCACACTTTATATTAATTTTTCATAACAAAAATCTAAGTGAAGACTTTGTGGCCTAAAAAAAAAGAAAAAAAAATTAGAATCAATTTGTACCATAGTGCCGTTGAGATCACAATTCTAATTGGTCAGAATCATTTTGTATAACAGCAGCACTAGGCTTACGAGGCAAATTACAGGTTAGCTCTTTGTAATACATTATTGTTTAAACCTATAGAGACTCTGACTCTGAATGTTCTTGTACTTTACATGCAGTATCACTCAGCCATCTGAGCTGCATTCGACATTCACACTGTTTAAAGATGCCATATTACTTTCCATATTATCTTAATAATTTATAGTACTGGATATGTGTAAGATCTCCACTATGCAACTTTATGCCACAAACATTGTTTGTAACTGTGTCTGGGTCAGTGTACAACTGTAGCACAAGAATTCAAGTGCTTAACCCTTTTTACCAGTACAACAGTGTCCCAGTCTGTTGGTGGAATGGAAATGGACTTAAGGGATATTTTCAATCGGTATAAACGTATGATTTTATCACTGTGGGTATGATCTAAAATGAGTCAGGACTCTGTTGGATTTCAGTATCAGAAGACGTGTGTTTTATGGTTGAAGATCTTCAGATTTTAGCACTTGGCGCATCTCAGAGAACAAAAATGGGTTTGATATCAGCATTTGCTTTGAATATACAGTACAAACCTTTCACAATAATAACAATATGTATGTTGCTGATGTTCTACGAGTCTGTTGTAGTTTTTTTTTTTGCTGTTGCATGCTGGGGCACTGGACTGAAGGTAGCTGATGCTAACAGACTGAACAAACTCATCCATAAGGCCAGTGATGTTGTAGTGATGACGCTGGACTCTCTGACTGTAGAGTCAGAAAGAAGATTGTTGTCTAAGCTACTGTCCAACTCAGACAACATCTTCCACCTGCTTCATGTTGTCCTGGACGGATACAGGAGTACGTTCAGTCACAGACTCGTTTAACACAGATCGACACAGGAAATCCTTCCTAGCTGTGTCCATCAGACTTTATAATTAATCTGCACAGCAAAATATCTTATCTTGCAATATTATCTTGTTATTTAAATACTAGTATATTATCTTATTATTAAGTCTATTTTTGTATTTTGGTGACTTGGAGCCGCGGTAATGAACCCAATTACTCCCCGTGGATTAATAAAGTATTCTGATTCTAAAAAATAATGCCATGTGCAACATCATCGTATGTGCAGTATGTTCTTAGTTCCCTAGCACCTTTTTTGTACTTTTTATTTGTACTTTTGTGTATATATAATATATATTTGTAATTTTGTATATATAGAATATTTCATTTATATTTATTTCTCTTGTAATCTGAAGCAGTCTCTGGCAAAAGGATTTCCTTCGGGATGAAGTTCTGTGTTATATTTTATTTGTGTGGAAAAAGAAAGAAAAGAGTGGCTGGTGAGACGATAGCGATTATAGCTGCAATAATGTAAGTGACGACAAGAATAATGTAAGCAAACTTTCACAGATTTTCCGGATAACGAAATAATGAATCAACCACTAGTTTTATGCCAATCCATTTTAAATGACTTAATGTATTGCATTTAAATGCGAAATTTTTATGCAGCTTATATTTTCTGGCCCTGAAATTAGCCCCGCCTTCATCCAGAACAAATCGCCTCAGACCATTAAGACACCATGAGTTGTTGCGCATGATTTGGCATAGTAAAAAGAAACCAGCGTTTTTTTGTTTTGTTTTGTTTTTTTTATTTCAATCCCATGAAGAGAGCTCTAAAAATGACAAACTGCCCCTTTAAACATCACACTTCCTACAGCTCCAGCAGAGTTCCTGGAGAAACATACAGTTCAACAGTGCACTCAACAAGAGGGGTTTTTTATTTTGGGCACCAGACCAAAAACTGTGTGAATTCTCTAAACAGCTACAGAAGAAAAGCTTCATGCTGAAGATTGGCACCTGACAACTCCAACATGCATTACGCGAACAGGGTTATCTTGTAGGTCGTGTCTTTTTACAGCCAATCTGTCAGTCTCTCGTCGATCGTGAAGCTCGGCGCCGAGTTACTGCAGATCTCAGCTGACTTGCGACTCCTTAAAGAGCTGTAAAGTATGCAGAATCCAAACAATCCCAAGAATGCTCGCGCCACCGTGTCTAACGCAGCCTCCTATCAGTTCCCATCAGTTCCACATTCAGCTTCAACATCTGCTGCGTAGCAGAACGGATTTATATTTACAGAATGCGCTTTTTTCTGAAGCCTTAACACTTCTGCGTGCGTGTAAAGGATCTAGCTTGCTTTATTGCTCAAGATTGTATCTGTAAGCTGGATGTTGTTGTATATATTGTCTTGTAGATATAGAATAGGCAGACGATCAGCCAAGAAATATTACTTCTACTTATTAAATATGAAGAATGTTTAAAAATTGAAGAGAGAAGTAGAAAAATTATTATATCTGCGGTAAAATGAAAAAAAACGTTAAGTGTAGATTTCATGCTAGCAGTTTAGTCTGAAACAGACAGAGTTCACATGTAAAATTAGTAACTTGAAAGCTTTTATGCGGACCAGGAAGTGCAGCCTGGTACCGAAGCTGGACTTCTTGTAGAAGTTGTGTGACTTTGTTTAAACTTAAACTGTGTCGTGGTTCCTGTGAACGTGAACGTGACTCAAACTCAGGTCTGCACACGTTCAGGAAGTAAAGTGACCTGCACGTGCGTTTTAGCCGATGATGACATCATTAGTCTCTACAACATACATGCAGCATGAGTGACAAAACCTTGTGTGTTGTATTCCTGTGTGTTGTGTTGCTGTGTTGTGTTGCTGTGTGTTGTGTTGTGTCTTGCTGTGTGTTGTGTTGTGTGTTGCTGTGTTGTGTGTAGCTGTGTTGTGTGTTGTGATGTGTTGCTGCGTGTTGTGTTGATGTGTGTTGTGTTTTGTCTTGCTGTGTGTCGTGTTGTGTTGCTGTGTATTGTGTTGATGTGTGTTGTGTTACTGTGTTGTGTTGTGTGTTGCTGTGTGTTGTGTTACTGTGTTGTGTTTTGTGTTGCTGTGTTGTGTGTTGCTGTGCATTGTGTTGTCTTGTTGTGTGTTTCTGTGTTGTGTGTTGTTGTGTGTCGTGTTGTGTTGCTGTGTGTTGTGTTGTGTGTTGCTGTGTTGTATGTTGCTGTGTGTCGTGTTGTGTTGCTGTGTGTTGTGTTGATGTGTGTTACTGTGTGTCATGTTGTGTTGCTGTGTGTTGTGTTGTGTGTTGCTGTGTGTTGTGTTGTGTTGCTGTGTATTGTGTTGATGTGTGTTGTGTGTTGCTGTGTTGTGTGTTGCTGTGTGTCGTGTTGTGTTGCTGTGTGTTGTGTTGATGTGTGTTGCTGTGTGTCGTGTTGTGTTGCTGTGTGTCGTGTTGTGTTGCTGTGTGTTGTGTTGATGTGTGTTGCTGTGTGTCGTGTTGTGTTGCTGTGTGTTGTGTTGCTGTGTGTTGTGTTGTGTTGCTGTGTATTGTGTTGATGTGTGTTGTGTGTTGCTGTGTTGTGTGTTGCTGTGTGTCGTGTTGTGTTGCTGTGTGTTGTGTTGATGTGTGTTGCTGTGTGTCGTGTTGTGTTGCTGTGTGTCGTGTTGTGTTGCTGTGTGTTGTGTTGATGTGTGTTGCTGTGTGTCGTGTTGTGTTGCTGTGTGTCGTGTTGTGTTGCTGTGTGTTGCTGTGTGTTGTGTTGATGTGTGTTGCTGTGTGTCGTGTTGTGTTGCTGTGTGTCGTGTTGTGTTGCTGTGTGTTGCTGTGTGTTGTGTTGATGTGTGTTGCTGTGTGTTGCTGTGTTGTGTGTTGCTGTGTGTCGTGTTGTGTTGCTGTGGGTTGTGTTGCTGTGTGTTGCTGTGTTGTGTGTTGCTGTGTGTTGTGTTGTGTTGCTGTGGGTTGTGTTGATGTGTGTTGCTGTGTGTCGTGTTGTGTTGCTGTGTGTCGTGTTGTGTTGCTGTGTGTTGCTGTGTTGTGTGTTGCTGTGTGTCGTGTTGTGTTGCTGTGTGTTGTGTTGATGTGTGTTGTGTGTTGCTGTGTGTCGTGTTGCTGTGTGTCGTGTTGTGTTGCTGTGTGTCGTGTTGTGTTGATGTGTGTTGCTGTGTGTCGTGTTGTGTTGCTGTGTGTAGTGTTGCTGTGTGTCGTGTTGTGTTGATGTGTGTTGCTGTGTGTCGTGTTGTGTTGATGTGTGTTGCTGTGTGTCGTGTTGTGTTGCTGTGTGTCGTGTTGTGTTGCTGTGTGTCGTGTTGTGTTGATATGTGTTGTGTTACTGTGTTGTGTGTTGCTGTGTGTTGTGTTGTGTTCTCCATGTGTGGTTGCAGGAGAACATTCACACTCAGATTCAGACATGTCCAGTGTGAACACCTCAGACACAGCCGTAGTTAGTCACAGCTGCAGATTCGAGTAACGTCTCAGACTGAAATGTTCTCTCTGCCTCCAGTGTTTTTTCTTCTTAGTGAAATAATTGGCAGAATGTAATATTTGACAGTTTGGGATTTTTTTTTCCCTACCAGTTTTCCAGCATTAATTCTTCGCTCCGTCAGCATTTGAAAAGAAAGAAGCGTCATCGTGACTTTAGTTAAATGAAGAAAATCCTACTAAAGAGATTGTAGAGAACAAAAATGTACACAAAAAAAAGATGAATTAAAACAAAGATGAATAAACAAACTAAATTGCGTAGTTCTCCATGTGGTACAGGGATGTTTGTTGAACATGTACGGAAGGAGTCTCCAGTGTCAACGCATCAGTTCAGCATTTTGTTTTGAAGCAAGGAACAAGAACAGGACCTCGTTCGGCTCGTGGACGTTCTACAATGTTTAACGAGTAAACAAAGGAGTTATTTAATAATCATCTTCGGGCTCTGCGTTTACACATGCAGTGATTTATTCACTTCAGGTCTCCAGTCGCTGCACTATGATTAACTTGCTACCGGTTGCCATGGTAATAATGTTTATCATTGGGTGACACGACTAGCGTGCTGCTCGACAACAAATCAGCTATCTTGTATCTGATATCAAACATCCGGCATCATATCATAAGAGACGACGGAAAAGTAGTCTGCGCTTTGTCATGGATCACGTGACCTCTACTGTCTTCATTCCCATTGGTCGTTGTACAGAGTAGCTCTGTATTTACATGAACATGTTTAACTTTGTCCTGTCTCTGATACAGTATGGACACGACCACATCCAGTCACCAACGCTCAGACCCCGGGTGATTTATTGCACCAACTGCCATTGATTATTTTCCCAATCCAGCACCGAGTGTTTTATTTCTTATGTAAACAATTGATCTGCCACGTTAAGGTTTTTTTTTTTCCCACCGTAATCTGTGATATTCGACTTCACAGGAACTCGGAGTTTCACACAGATAAGCTACAGAATCCTGGTGAAAATGTATTCTTGTTTTTTTTATCTGAATGTATTATAAAGGGGGGGAAAAAACCTGCAGTTTCTGGTCCACGTACACAAATTTGTCCCAATTAACCACAACTAGGAATAGACTTTTCGGCCAGATCGTGGCGATTTCCGCTCGCGTTTCTGAACATTGCAGTTAATTCAGTTCATCTGCGCTTGTTGTTCATAACGTCATACAGCATTAGTTTAATGGAGTGTTATTATCTCAAATTTAGGACTCGGCATGATGTTTCTCTCACAACACCGCCACAGTATTGCTCGGTACGCATCAGCGCTTTTAGAACTGTGGACACTGAGTCGCTGCCTCGCCTCGCCTCGCCTCGCTCTCATCACGCTTATTTTTCTTACTCTCACTTCACTACAAGACTTGCAGGAGTAAAGAAAAGATTAGTGAATAATCGACTTTAACGCAGCTGGGCTTCTTATAATCACGCGTGCCGAGTACCCACGATGATCTGCTCTTTCAGGGCCTTCGAATGGTCTGCCTCGCCAGGGGCGAGCTAAAGCCGCTAACAAATTGAATGCGTGTTTAGACTGGCGCGATAGAATTAGATCAGCTCCCCTGATTGTGTCAGGGAGCCGCTGCAAGTTCTCGCTCGAAGCTGAGTGTGCCTCTGAGAGCAGACGGCTCGTTAGGATACGATGATGTTGTCAGAATGTTAAGCGGACAATTACCATGCACTATTGATTGTGATGGGAGGGAGCTCATTAGCAAAGCGAAAGAGAAGAGAAAGAGAGAGAGGAATAGGTTCTCTGTCAATACTGTGGAATTAAGAACAATGCCCAAAATGTAAAACTACAGAAAAAACCCACACAGATCTCGACACCCATGTCAGTAAAGAATAAAACACAGATTTATAGGAAAATAATGAGCGAAGATGAAGCGTAGTTAATCTTCCCATCTTAGAGTTGATTATTTTCCAATAACCGTGACGTGTCTTGCATTTCTTCCACTACAGAATTTTTTTTTGCATAATAAAAAAGTCATGTCGGTCACCGAGGTTTAGCGTTTAGCACTTTTACCTCACTACCTCACTCCTCCAGGGCTGGGGGTAAAATTCCTGCCTCCACCCTGCGTTCCCAGGGTGTGCATTTTCTTTGTGTGTTTCAGGGGTTTCTTCAGGGTTCTCTGGTTTCCTCCTTAAGTCCAAATACATGCTCAGTATGTAGACTCCTTCCATCAATGTTATAAATAAAGCAACTTATATAAATCCATGGATTTATTAGATACAGCTGCGATTTGCCTTCAACTGCTTTCTTTTTTTACTTAGGAAGGAATGTCATCTTTCTTTTCTCTCTCTCTCTCTCTCTCTCTCTCTCTCTCTCTCACACACAGACACACACACACTGTTTACGTTAAACGTTATGGAACATCCATAAACCAAATTAGTTCTTGTTCTCATTTATGTTGAAAAGTGCTGGAGATTCCTTGCATACATGTTAAACAAACATCTTCATAGAGCAAACTACAAAACCTACGCCATGTATTTGGTACGTTCTTAATCTGGTTTTCGTTGTGAACCGACCGTACAAGTCGTGGTGAATAAGGCTGTTACTATGGAAACAGTAACGTATTAGAAATGTAAACCAGTCAGTCGGCTAGGTTGTCCGAGCTGCTGTTCTAGGAAACGGATCAACACCGTCTGACCAATCAGAATCGAGACACCAAACTTTTTAACGTTGAGAGCGAAAAGCAGATTTGGAAGGACAATCTAACAATCGATCCCACAGTATGAATTTTATTTTTCGACCAATCAGAACTGAGATTCCCGCAGCGCTGTGGTAGGAAAAAGCATTAATCTTTTAATAAAGCTTTTGATTCCTAATAGCGGAGCTGCGGCAGAGGAATACAACACTCTCATTAGTCATTTCCTCGAGATGAGAGTTGATTAGCTTGCCGGCTCTGAGAGGGTGACTTTGAGCTCGGAGGCGATGCCACACTTCTGCGCGCTCACGCTATGTCAGGTTTCTCTGTCTGACTTAATCGGATTTCTGCCGAGTCAGCCCGACTATTTGAAGCGCACGCCTCGGGTTTTTTTTTCTTCTCCTTTTGACTGTTTTGATTGCATTTGGAGGGCACACGATGAAAACCTTCCTGTCACTTTTTCATTTTTTTTCTCTCTGTAGCTGTTTTGTTATTCTGTATTACTCTCCATGCGCCGGTCCCAAACAGCTGGTGGTTTGTCGTTTGTCATGGGCATAACTTGATTGTTGTAGAGCGGTGGGGTGCAGAGGGGAGAGGTGGGGCGCAGAGCGGAGCAGAGGGGTGCAGAGGGTCGCGGTGGGAGCCGTTGTTCAGTTCAGAGCTCGTCTCAGAGGAACACCTCATGATCTGGAGCAAAATGACGAAGCATACGTTGTGAGTCACTGACATATGCTGCACTCTTTTGGGTGCCGAGGAACAGTCGGAGAAAGACATTACATCCACATACACACACACACACACACACACACACACACTTCACAGCACACACTTTCTCCACGGGGGGATTCAAAGAGTATGCAATAAATAATAAATAAGCTGCTTACTTTGTTTGTCATCCTCGAGGTTAACCACAAAGCATCAGTTAAGTCAGTGTGGTTCAATCTACGATATTACTTCACACGTTGGTCAGTACAGCTGTCCACACTAATTGCCTGAATAAAGAAAACTGCTTTGCTTTTTCCACCGTAACTTTGTGTGGATTCATATTTCAATGTTTCACGTTTCAGTTAAGGTCAAACTCACAGTGCTTCAATCCATCATACGGTCAGCAGTCAGGAATTTTGCTGATATACAAAAATAATCCTAAACACTTCCTGTTTCCACACTGAAGATTAGTTTCCAATATTCCAATAACGGCATATCTCAAAGTTTTATTCAACGCAGCGATTTAATAGTTTTATTCATTAAATACAGTCAGGATTGGTAGCTGGAGTGCAGAAAAAGTGTTTATTTACACTGAGATAAATGAAACACAAAAGGCTGTCCGTGCAATCCAGTCATGTCAGAAAGACCCCTGACTCGGAAACTCGGAGCTCCCAGGAGCCTCCCACTCAGAATTACGACTTGATATGCATTTAACACGCACATACGATCTGTTCGGCAAGACACAAAGTCAGAATTGCAAGCAGATTTTTTTTCCATGATTTGAGTTTCCAAATTGTCAGTAAAATGCGAACATTTGTTCTCTTTTTAACAGGACAGACGAGCAAAAAAAATTTTTTATATTACTATATTACTAGATTTGATCTATTTATTTTTTCTTGTACAGCTAATTGTATTTTATTTTATTACTTGTATATATATATATATATATATATATATATATATATATATATATATATATATATATATATATATGGTGTGTGTGTGTGTGTGTGTGTGTATGTATATATATATATATATATATATATATATGTGTGTGTGTGTGTGTGTGTGTGTGTGTGTATGTATATATATTTTGGTGACCCATACTCAGAATTTGTTCTCTGCATTTAACCCATCCAAAGTGCACACACACAGCAGTGAACACACACACTGTGAACACACACCCGGAGCAGTGGGCAGCCATTTATGGGGGGTTTCAGTGCCTTGCTCTTGATCACCTCAGTCGTGGCCGCCCCGAGACTCAAAACCACAACCTTCGGGTTACAAGCCATTTTTTTTTTTTTACCTTTGAAGCTCATTTCAAACACTGTTCTATTTGAACCTAGTTTTAGAACCCAGACAGTGGTAAAACAAAAGTGGTACTGGGTGTGATTGTTTATTTGAGACAGTTAAAATTCAAATTAGAAATTTGATTTATAAATTTGTGAAAATGTCTGGGATCTTGCTTAAAATTCATCGCTCCATTGTGTCTGTATATTTGTATATCTGCAGTCCGATGTCATATATTTTTTTTTTCATTTCATTTCATATTCCATGGCCATTCAAGTTACGTTATAAATGTTGTTAGAAGGGCCACAATATTTAATTTGATTCCACGGACATAAAAAATATATTGAAAAAATAAATGTAAAATGTGGAAAGAGTGAAACCAAATGTATTTATATATTTATTATTTATGTGATGTTAATAGTGTGTCTTGTTTCACTGTATTAAAGCTTGCATTCACAGTAACAATGTTACACTATGAAGCCATTTTTTAAAAAACGTATTTATTTTTTAGTGTCTTCGCTAAACGTCACCAGAAAGAAATCACAAAGTGACAGACAACACTGTTATAAAGTCTCTGACACTGGAGACTCCTTACATCTACTAAACCTCTCCTGACAGAAATATTCACTAGCGCAATTCAGTATTTTGTCGTTGTTTATTTGCTGTCTTTGTGAACAAATTGTTACTATGGAGACAATAATTATTGTTAAACAAACAAGTGAATTAATAGGAAACTCATTCGTCGCATCAAATTTTTAGAAAATGAATGAACACTTTCTAGCCAATCACATGAGGTCACTGGTTTGTTCTGACTAAATTAAGTGTTTTGTGTTGTGTGTGTGTGTGTGTGTGTGTGTGTGTGTGTGTGTGTGTGTGTGTGTGTGTGTGTGTGTGTATTCTCATCACAGCGCTCCTTTAAGACACTCATCCTCCACGGCTAAAGTGTGTTTGGTGTGCGGGGACGAGGCGTCCGGGTGCCACTACGGCGTCGTCACCTGCGGCAGCTGCAAAGTCTTCTTCAAGAGAGCGGTGGAAGGTACGGCACTCGCATGCAGCCCGTTTTGCACTTAGCCGCTTTAATTTAGGACGTGATTATCTACGGTTTCTGGCAGGTTTTAGCGAGCCAGAAACTAGGATTATTTTAGCACGTTATGGGGATTTGTAGTAACGCTGCCAAGGTAGTGTTTACACATGAAACCAGGGTGGCATGAAGACGCAGCATCCAGTCTATAAACAACTCAGTGTCCATTAGCAGCAGCAGGTAATTAGCAAGTCTGTGGAGTCAAACGCAGGATGTTCCTGGTTTTATCCAATCGCCTGTTAGAAATCTGTCTCGGTAATATCTAATATCTGGTGGCTTAAATAAATACTTGGTCCAGAGGAGTTTTTTTTTTATTTTCTCCTAAACCATGGTTTTCTGTCTTTTGATCTTGATACTTGGATGCAAGTATTTTGAACAATAAAGACTTTTATTTTAGAACAATAAAGGCTTTTATTTTATTTAATAAATTTTTATTTTTAACTTATTGTTTAAAAAAAAACAAATCAGATGATTAAATCATTCATTTATCTACAGCTTTTGTGTGTGATGCAGAATCAAAGCGTCTTATCAAAACAGTAATAGTTGTGTTCATTATAGACGGTAAGGATAGGATACGAGTTGAGAAAATCGTTTATGTACAGCAAGATAAATTAACACAAAGTCTCTGAGTTCAGGTTATGTCGGAAACTCAGAGCTTGGGAAGGAAAATCCTGACTATCCCACTCATAATTCCGACTCGGTGCTGCCATTCAACTCGGATCTTTCCAAATTGCATGTGATCGGCACCACAATGTCGGAATTACGAGCAGGGATTCTATTCCCCTTTTTCCTGGATATTAAAATGCAGCAAAGCGACAAATCCAAACAAGCAGCCGGACTGGAATGTTTCCTCAGAACAATCCTAAGGAAATTCTTTAAATTCCTAACTGCAGTTTATTTTGTTTACCGTTAACATACAAAAAATGAAAAGGAAAACTTAGAAGAATAACCGCGCCTACAGTCGATCCCTGTCGGGATTCGAGATTTGATTTGTAACGTATAAAATTATATCCGGTAGCCAACTTGCAGTGAAATGAAAATCCCGGCATGAGCCTCTTTAGACTGTGGATAGAAATAATCGTGATTTAAAAATAGAATGAATAGAAATAAGAAGTATAATGTTAGATAAAGTAAGAGTACAGCATGTGCTCTCATTAAACTCGTATTATGAAGACGTTACGAGGAAAAATAAAGCATGGGAAGACATTTCTGTATATTTCTGTGGCACCTCTGGTGATTGTATGGAGCTTAGGAACGTACGTAGAAACGTAAGAAAGAAAAAAAAATTTAAAGGAACAAAAAATAAGCACACACACAAAAAAAATATCATTCAAAAAAATCCTGCTTATTTAAATCTTCCACTTTACCTCTTCTAAATGAACCGATTTAATTTTAATGTTTTATCTCATTAGCGCATGTAGATAAACATCCAAGGGGTATGCAAACTTTTGCACTCAGCTCTACAGTAAGTGTTAAGAGATTCAGTGAAGCGAGACAGCATTATATTCTGTAAGAGACAAGAACCTCAAACTAAACCAGAGAAAAATTGCCGGACCGTTCCAGTCTCCAGAGGAAATAAAACAAAAAAAAAACAAAAAAATGCTGAGTCAGCGTTCGGAGCAGCCCGATCTGCACAGAGCTCAAACTCACAGCCTGAGAGCAAAAGAGCTCGGAAAACTGTCTGAAACAAACTGCGGGGAAAAAAATAACATGTTTTCATAGACATAAACATTTCAAAGCGGTGATACCTACACAAAAATCTGTCCATGTTGAAAGTGCTTTATTATTTATTTATTTATTTATTTATCCGCTGGATTAATAATTCAGCACAGGTTGTGTCTCTCACACATCCTACTGTCTTGACACATTTACTTTAATTCTGCTTTCGTTTCTTATATTTTTTTCACCTGTAGCAAGTTTACGCTAGCAGAATTAGCTCTAAAAGCACAAAGGAGATGTTACAGTAGCTCGTCGTCGCAGTTCCCAGCTCCATGTGGACGTTTCACGTTTTGTCTTTTCAGTTTGTTTGTTTGTTTTTTTCGTGCTGTTGCCAGGTACCTGATCACGATCGCGGCTTTGGTGCACATTTCGGTGTTTTCCTCGCTCTTACACACCCACGTCGTCGTCGCAGGACGCAGGATTGTAAATGAGCTGATTAGCCGGATTATGTTAGTTCACTTCTTTTGTTTGCTGCATGGAATTAATAAGCGTCGTTCCAAATTAACAGGAGGACTCGTGATACATGGCCGAGCTTAGCGGAAAAACATAAAAAGGGTGCAGATATTATTTTCAACCGTTTATTTTTTTTAAAGACCTGATTCACTCACAGATGTGCGGTGTTAATGTAGAGCCTGTAGCTGATCCCATGCTAAGACTATTTCTCTTCCCTCCTGTTTCTATTTTAAGCATTGAGTTTAGCACTGCTTTAGGCTCTGTATCATGACTCGGCACAATCATGTAGGCCACGTTACATTACCACAGAGTTTAATCACACCAGATGTACTTTTAGCTGTAAAGAAACAAACATAAACCTCATAGATGCCTAAATCTGTCTCAGTAGGGATGATTCGAATCAAATGGCTTGATTATGATCCTTTGAATCTTTGAAAATGACTCTTTGAAAACGATTCTGAAAATGACTCTGAAAACGACTCTTCGAAAACGACGTTCTACCAGACGATCTATTTATTTGTCACAGCATTAGGAATAACGAATGCCTTACCAGGGCCTTTCACAATGCAATGCAAGCTCACTTTCCAAAAGTATGTGCACCCCTGAAAAACATGTATCTATATGTAATTCTTTTCCAAACTGTTGCCATCATATAGAATGTTGGATCATATAGAATAACTTAATATACTGTTAGAATTTCCATTCCCTGGAATTAAGAGGATCGAACATTGTTAAGTTCCAGCTTAACAATGCCCCTGTGCACAAAGTTAGATACGGTTAGAGTGAAACGTTTGGAGTGAAAGAACTCGAGTGTCCTGCACAGAGCAATGAATCTGACACTGATCTCACTAATCCAGTGGAAAACCTTCCCAGAAGAGCAGATTGGAGGTTAGAATATCAGCAGTGAGATGTTCAGAAAGCCCTGTGTGATGGTCATATGACCACCAATATTAAAACATAAACACTCCTGAACATTAAATACAACAACGACTTTATAAAATTTTCTTTGTTTTTATTTAAATAAAAAAAAAATGGCAAATTGCTATTGTCTCTCCAGCGTGGTAACCGCTGGGGGTGTCTTATCTTAACTCTCTGTCTGTAATTATCTTCATCTAACATCACAACCTACACACAGTTCTACACAAAGATGTCTAAAAGCCTAAGCCTTCGCCTCCTTTTCACCGAGGCACAGCTCTAACCTACAACTCTGCAAGCACTTTACTCCTGAGAGATAAGCCTGCACAACCTGGATTTTAGAACCCGCCTCCGAAGCCACCGGCAGCTCGTGGAAACATTGTGTTGTACCGTAACACAGCTAATACAGGTGCCCCTGTGTTGTGTAGTGCTGTGGGTGGACTTTAGGGTTATTCTGGTTGAAGTATTTCTTTAAGAGGAAGCGCCAAGCCCATCGCATGCTATAGTGTAGGAGGAGATATAGTTCAGTGTGTGTGTGTGTGTGTGTGTGTGTGTGTGTGTGTGTGTGTGTCTGTTTCCCTACCTTACCTGACCCCAGCCTAGTTACAGAAAGATAGAGCAAGAGAGAAAAAGGGAGAAAGAGAAAGAGAGAGAGAGAGAGAGAGAGCTAGGGGAGGAGTGTGAAGGAAACGAAGTGAGAGATGGGGGAAGGACGAACAGATGACAGAAATAGATAAGAGAAGGGTAAAAGAGAGGAGAACGGACGAGTGCGAGAGGCACAGTGCAGAACGAGGGATGTGGGGACGGCAGAGAAACAGCACAAGTGTTAATACAGCAGGGAAATAACACGGCACCGCACTTCGTTTGTGCCTGACGTGGCCTCATTCCATGGCAAAAGAGAGAGAGAGAGAGAAAGAGAACTAGCAACACAGAAAGAAAGAGCAAGAAAAAGAGAGAAAGTGAGAGAGAAAATGAGAACAAGAGAGAAAGAGAGAGAGAGAAGTAGGGAGATAGAGGAAAGCAAGAGAGAGCGCAAGACATTCTTTTTCTCCCTTGCTAGATTTCTCTGTCTTTCTCTCTCTATCTCTCTCTCTCGCTCTCTCTCTCTCTCTGTCACTTTTCTCTAGCAAGGGGAAGAGAGAAAAACGAGAGAGAGAGAGAGAGAGAGAGAGAGAGAGAGAGAGAGAGAGAGAGAGAAATCTAGCAGGGGAGAAAGAGGGAGCAAAAGAATGAGAAAGGGAGAGAGAGAAAAACAAGAGACAGAAATAGAGAAATCAAGACAGAAATAGAGAAAGAGAGAGAGACAGAGACGGAGAGCACGAGAAAAAGGAACAGTAAGAGAGAGAGAGAGAGAGAGAGAGAGAGAGAGAGAGAGAGAGAGAGATCTTTTGCTGCCCCAGAGGCAAATGCTCCTCTCCTCATTAAGCACTTCTGGCCCAGACACAGTGGAAAAGCAGACATTGAAAAAGATCTGTTCCTTTTTGTTTATGTACATTTAATGCAATTACACCCAGGGGAGGAAATAGCAGCTTTCTGAATCTCTACCTGGAGAGAATAAGATGCAGTGGTTCGACTGCTGAGTAAGATTATTCAAATGACTCAAAGTTTTGAGCACTTGCAAATGTTAAAAAGCTGAAAAGGGAAAGGGGGGAATTAGATAGCTAGTTTGTACGTCAGCTGTGCTATTCAGAAGCCTGTGTTATGGCGTTATGGAGAGAAACAAATTTTTCACGTCATCATGTTATTAATAACTTCATTGTATCCGCTGTGTGGCATTACAGGCAGCTATGTGGCATTACCGACAGCTCCATATGATCTAGGTTAGGACACAGACAGGTCAATGCTGTCAGTTCCAGTGTTTCTGTCATTGCGCAGAGCTCAGTGCTGTCAGTCTTCTAAAGACATCTCAGTTATGGGCGAGTGCATGACATTGCTGTTATGACATGGTGGAAATAATGGGTTTCTTCACGTTTAATTGTTGTCGTTATGGGCAGCTGGACGTTATGGCATGTTAGCTGGGGCACTGTGGTTAGCTTTTTGTATTCCATGCTATTGACTTATGGATAGGTCTATGTCATCCATGTTATGTCATTATTTTTTAGGTCATTGTGTTCAGCACTGTGTCATCCATGTTGTCATTGTGTTCAGCTGTGTGTCAGTCAGGTTATATCATTGTGATCAGGTCTGTGTCATCCATGTTATGTCATTGTGTTCAGCTTAGTGTCCTTCACATTATGTCATTGTGATCAGCTGTGTCAGTCAGGTTATATCATTGTGATCAGGTCTGTGTCACCACATTATGTCATTGTCGTCAGCTAACTGTCATTCATGTCATTGTGTTCAGCTCTGTGTCAGTCAGGTTATATCATTGTGATAAGGTCTGTGTCATCCACGTTATGTCATTGTCTTCAGCTTAGTGTCATTCATGTAATGTTATTGTGTTCAGGTCTGTGTCATCCACGTTAAGTCATTGTCTTCAGCTTAGTGTCATTCACGTTATGTCTTTGTGATCAGGTCTGTGTCATCTACATTATGTCATTGTCTTCAGCTTAGTTTCATTCATGTCATTGTGTTCAGCTCTGTGTCATCCATGTTATGTCATTGTGTTCCAGCTCTGTCATTCACGTTATGTCATTGTCTTCAGCATAGTGTCATTCACGTTGTCATTGTGTTCAGCTCTGTGTCATCCACGTTATGCCATTGTGTTCAGCTCTGTGTCATCCATGTTGTCACTGTGTTCACTTCTGTGTCATCCACGTTAGGCCATTGTGTTCAGCTCTGTGTCATCCATGTTGTCATTGTGTTCAGCTCTGTGTCATCCATGTTATGTCATTGTATTCAACTCTGTGTCATCCATGTTATGTCATTGTATTCAGCTCTGTCATTCATGTTATGTCATTGTCTTAGGCCTGTGTCATCCATGTTGTCATTACGTTTTTCATGGTGTCATGCTTAGCACTATGTCATCCATGTTACGAGGTTATGCTTATCACCATGTCATCTCTGTTACTGCATTGTGCTTAGCTTTATTTCAACCAAGCTATAGGGTTATGCTTATGTCATCAATATGTCATCCTTGTCAAACCATTATATGCTCTGCAATGTCACCCACGAACAGTGCATTAATCTGAGCACTATATCCTCCATGCCATTGCATTATCTCATCCATGTTCCAGAGCTATGCTTTACTCTTTGTCTTCCATGTTATTCCGTATCATATCCCATGTCATTAACGTCATGGCATTATTACTAAGTGCCACATTAATTACATTATGGGTTTGTGGAGAGATTTTTTAATGTTGTATGTGTTTAACCAAACTCTCCACAATTCAACCCCTAGTGGGGTTTGTTGCTAGTACACTACTGCGTGTGTGTGTGTGTGTGTGTGTGTGTGTGTGTGTGTGTGTGTGTGTGTGTGTGTGTGTGTGTGTGTGTGTGTGTGTGATGTTCGTGATTTAGTGAAGTGTATACTGAATGGTCTTTCTGTGCTGATGTTCAGCTGTGGACCAAAATAGCATCCGTTCCTTCATAATGACAAAGCTTTATGGAATTTGGCTGCTGCTGTAGACAAGGCCTTTCAAATGGAGCAAGCTTGAGCTGTAGGGCTTTAGCTCTTATTAGGATTTATTAAGTGAACAGAGAAGGAAATGTCAGAAAATTTTGTACGTTTTAGTTTACAAATCACTATCCGGTCAAGCATGTGGTCAACTTTGGGGTTATAGTTAGTGTTAGTATAAATTTGGGTGCAGTTTAAGGATAGGGCATGTGTGTGTGTATGTGTGTGTGTGTGTGTGTGTGTGTGTGTGTGTGTGTGTGTGTGTGTTTTGTCACATGGTGGTACACGGCAAGAACTTCACATAAGAATAAGTCAAAGCCACCGAGCCTTTTCGCAGTTTCTCTGGCATCGACATGCTTTCGATTCTTCGGCTGGCTCCATCTCTAGCCCAGCTCCCTAACCACAGATAGGCAGTTTGTTGATACACTCCAGCTTGGCCCTGTAAATATCTCCATATAGATTTTCCTTTTTTTTTAAGTGCTTGATGCATGCATATTATCGAAAATCTTATCGCCAGCTTGGCACAGTGCCGCACTTAATGATATTTAATGTCAGTTTTAGTGAGTGGTTGTTCAAAAAGTTTTACTGAGTGTGCAGTGTGCAGTGGCAGCAAGAAAACCCTGTGTTACCGGAGGTGTGGTAGAGCTGACACATAGCCAGGGAAAGGTAACCAAAATACTGATGGAAATCACTCTGCTCCAGCCGAGTCATTTAAGGACAAAGGCTTCTCTATTTCAGCATGACAGGCAGATTTTGCTACCAATCAAGCACCGGGATTTTTGTTAAACGAAAGATTTGCAGGAACGGATATGTTCCAAAAAAAGTTTATTTAATGTTAAAGATCTACCTGCTTTTTAATCAAATAATAATAGTACCTTTTATGACCTCATGGAATGCCCCCTGTATCGCATCACTCGTTTCTTTCCCAATATCCACGGGCTGTTGCTACAGTATGATTGGCACAAATATAAAGAAGGTAAAGATGACGTGTAATACGACACGCATCACAAGCAAACCTATCCTCGGTTGACCTCTGCATGTTCGCTTTCAACGCCGGCGCTTTAAATATCTGCCATCTCTTCCTCCTTCTGGGTGATGATGCCTTTGTTCTTTGACACTGATGCAAAATGCACGAGCGCTCCGTGGGTACGACGTTTGCGGCTAAGCAAATGGCGCAGGAGAGTATCTGATCTTGCGGATCTGCGCTTTCACAGTTAATACGTTTTCTGGGACGTGGGCAGGCCGCCTTGACGTGTTTATAGTGTTGATAAAATGGCCTTTGTCTGGGCTTGTTGATAGACTGTCCTGAAGCCATATCATTCCATCTGAGTAACCACAGCAACCCATTTCGGGATATCGAGCTGGAAAATCAAGGCCAGTTATAGTGAGAAGGAGCCGTCTGTGAGGGAGCAGCTGATTTTATTTTCGACTCAGCACTGTGTCCACATGCATTTAAAAGTTGGTTATCCTGCTAAAGTGGCGTTTTACAACATGAAAGTTTACCACCGCCGGATCATTTTCAGTCTGTTGATTCTATAGATGAAAATACATACCCCCCCTCCCATTAAATAAAAACATATAGATTGCTGTTCAAAGACAGGGCAACATTAAATCTATAAAAACCGCCATGAAATAATTAATCCTACTGTATAAACCATTCTAAAAAGCCCTGGAAAGGCCAAGAAAACATTTTTAATTTTTTTATCTTAACTGGAGGAAGTATATTTCCAGAGGACTGAATTTTTTTTTTTTTAACCTCAAATTCTAAACTTTATGCTTTCTGGCACTGTCAGAGATAAAAGGTGCAATTTTAAGGGTGAGTAATAAGGGTGGAAGCTTGAATGCTTAAAAACCACTTTGGAAATTACCTGCATGTTCATCATCAGCATGACTAGGATTATAAATAGTGATGGGGCAGTGATGGTTTAAGTGGTTAAGGCTCTGAGTTGAGGATCAGAGGATCAGAGATCAAGCCCCAACACTGCAAAGCTGCCAATGCCAAGACCCTTAACCTTTTCTGTTCCAGGGGCTCTGACCCCAGCCTCCAAAGTTGGGTTATCAAACATGAGATTTAAGGGAAGTTGGATTACACCCAGAACTCAAAGTGTTGCTGCTGTAATCATAAAGACTCTCTAGTGATTATCACAGAACTTGAGGTATATTTACTATATAGTTTCTTATAGACGTTATAAGTTATTCAGTAGTTGGGTGACAGTTGAACACGTACTGTACAGTAGGATGGACTTTGAGTCTCAGTTGCACGTAATTATAACTTTTAGGAACTTTTGTGGGAACCAGACATTTTTATAGGCGATATCGGTTTGTGTCAAGTCAAGTCAAGAAGCTTTTATCGTCGTTGTAACCATACAGCTGGTACGGTACACAGTAACATACTGTAAAACTGTGTTCCTCCAGAAACAGGCTGAACTTAATACTACATTAAAAACACAACAACTAACATGTCCAGTATTAAAGAGGCAGTATTATGTTTAGGTACAGTGGCTAGCAAGTTTGTGTCACACCTCAATGGTCTATAGATGGAGTCTGCAAATTCTCCTCATACTTTAGTCAATTCGTTAAGCTTTTATTCAGTCATTTCCACCGTATATAGCTGATGCAGTATATAGTGAAATGAAACAACATTCCTCCTGGACCATGGTGCTACATAAAACTATAGTTTCAGGGGTTTCCTTCCTTCTGTTTTTTTTTTTCCTAGTAGAAAAACATGCATTGGAGGTTAATTTGTTTTTCCAAATTGTCCTTACTGTGTGAGTGTGTGTAAGATTGTACCCTGAGATGGTGTTGGCACGCTGTCTAGGCTCCCTGTGACCCCATGTACCCTCTTTTCTGCTGCAAATACAATTAAATAAATAACACATTGCTGGTTGAGGTCAGTATTGAGAGCAAAAATATGACACTAGTAATTAAGTCATCGAATGCATTTTATGCAAAATATTGTACATTAAATAAATAAATTTATTTCTAAATATAATTCATGAAATAAATATATTTCTCATAAAAAAATTTAGTTAAATAAATACATTTATTTTTATATATAATTTATGAAATAAATATTTTTATGAAAAAAAAATACAATGAATTAAATAAATACATTTCTTTTTTAAATATATTTCATGAAATAAATATATTTATTTAAAAAAAAACAATTCATTAAAGAAATATATTTCTTTTGAAATATAATTCATTAAATCAATATATTTATTAAAAAAACAATTAATGAAAGAAATACATTTAATCGATTTGATCAAATCTACTTAACATAACCAGCAAAATAAAAAAATAAAAATTGGCATTCATGCCAATTAAAAGCAAACAATTTCGTGACCTCAGTTTAGCATCATGGGTTGTGTTGACTTAGTTAAAGTTGTGTGTGTTATGTGTTACACAATCTTCAGTGCTCATATTGAACAGGCTTTTTCTTCTCTACTTGTGTATCGTAATGATTTAGGATTTCATTCTCATCTGTTGTTACCCAAAAGATGACAGGATTTCTTTAGAGTCTGAAGCTTTCTCCATCATTAGAGATGTATGGGAAATCAGTAAAGGGAAAATGTGATGATGTCTGTTGATGAAAGTGCTATACAAATAACACGAAAAACCGCTGACGTAAATTGAAACTAGCAAAATGAGCCAAGTGGAGAAAAACTTCTAGGTTCTTCTGAAATATTTCTTCAGGAAATTTCTAGCATCCCAAATAACAGAAATGTCCTGTAGACTCATGACGAGTGAAAGATTGAAATAAACTAGTCTAAAATGAGCAAAGTAGAGTGAAATGGTGTCGAGTTTGTAATTCAGTGGCTTTTAAGTGCTTGTGAATGCTTATTCTGTTCAAAGAGGCTTCATGTGAAAGTCGTTACGGAGCCATCATGGGAGCCTCCGCCACTCGGTCCAGCAACAACATCGATTAGAGTGAGACGCCATGACTCAGCTGGAAGTGTACTGAATGGATCTAGCATATGTGGTCGAGGAAATAATTTCACATGCCCTCGCAGTCCAGCTGCTGCGTTGTCATGTCAATGTGCCACGCCGCCGCTAATGGCTAACGCTAATCCCGGGAGAGCGCCCTGCTTGCCAATTAAAATCTAGGTCAGAAATACAGCACCGCTAGCATGAAAACAGTCCTGAAGCACTAACTTTGACGATGAAAAAATGGTGTCCCATAAGAACCTTGTACATTAGATTTGTCACATGAAGACCTTTCGGTTCATTGTAATTAGCTATTTGACTTGGCTAACGTGTCCTAGCTGCTAACTTACTAGGATAACTTTTGCTAGCTAACGGACATTAACTGCTAGCTAACTTGGCTGTTTGACTTTTGGTTAGCTAAGTTGCGGAGGATGCTAATAGGTAGCTAACCATTGGTTTTTATTGTTGTTTGTCTTTTTTTATGTGTTTTTTATTTTTTTCATTTTACTTTGATTCCCTTAGGATTAAAAGACCTAAACAAAATCTTAAAAAATATAAAGAATTAAAGTTTAATTAAATAAGTCATTAATAAGTCAGAGGAAAATTATTTGGATTTTTTTCACTATGAATAAATCCCAAGCTGGTTAGAACTCGATCGGTGTGTTTGTACATGGTTTAAAGTGTGTATATGCACACGTGTGTGTTTCCTGCCTGTAGAAGATGGAGGGTGAGCTGTTACGGAGCAGGCTATGGTGGAAATAAACGTGAGGTTGTGAGGAGTGATGTGTGATGAAGCACGGTGCTCTGCAGTGCTGGGGGTCTCCCATGGGGATCTCTGATTAATGTCAGAGCTGACAGGCTGAGTTGTGCACCTGAGTGTGTCCCTTCGTGCAATGACATAACCAGCTAAAAGTATCCGCTGACTCCACACACACACACACACACACACACACACACACACACACACACACACACATGCACACACACATGCACACACACACACACACACACACACACACACACATGCACACACACATGCACACACACATGCACACACACACACACACACACACACACATGCACACACACATGCACACACACATGCACACACACACACACACACACACACACACACACACACACACACACACACACACACACACACACATGCACACACACATGCACACACACACACACACACACACACACACACACACACACACACACACACACACACACACACACACACACACACATGCACACACACATGCACACACACATGCACACACAAAAGCTAGTCAGATAGATGGAACACGGCAGAAGCCATGCAACAGATAATAAATGAGTGATTTTTGTGATAAATAAGGTATAAAGTGACCTGGTGTGTGTTTGTGTGTGTGTGTGTGTGTGTGTGTGTGTGTGTGTGTGTGTGTGTGTGTGTGTGTGTGTGTGTTTATGACCCTCAGTGATTTTGTTAAAAGGGTGGAGTTTTGTGGAACAAATACCTCAGTAGAATAATTTTGTGTACTCTCGTGTGTTACTGCGACGTCCAATCAAATCGGCTCTTTTCTAAGGTGTGACATTATTTTCAGTATTTTAGCATTCAGGACATGAAACACTTCACAGGAATGAACCACTCTGAGGCACATGTGGTTATGGGACAATAATCAACAACCCGGGTGATGTGAGGAAGACGAGTTGAATGGTTTCAAATAATAATAATAATAATAATAATAATAATAATAATAATAATAATAATAATAATATAATATTCTGAAGTGCTTTGCTCCTCTTATACTACACCAGGCTGTGTGTAAAGTTTTATTTAATAAAGAATGAAACATTGTACTTTTTATCCATTTTTACATTTGATGGTGTAGAATATCTATAGAAATTCTCTCTCTGTCTCTCTCTCTCTCTGTCTCTCTCTCGCTCTTTCTCTCTCTCTCTCTCGCTCTTTCTCAATTTCAATTTAAACAAGTTTTGTTGACATGCCCAAACAACAAGCGTTATTGACATGACCATATGCACGTACAGTATTGCCAAAGTATTAAGGCAAAGTAAATAACAACTCTTTTTAATAAATTAATAAATATTATTCAGAACATAGGAGAACATGTGTGTGTGTGTGTGTGTGTGTGTGTGTGTGTGTGTGTGTGTGTGTGTGTGTGTGTGTGTGTGTGTATCTACACAGTATCTATAGCAACACTCTAACCTTTCCTAAGCTAGTATCGCCTAACAAACTAGCTTAGCTTGCATTCTACTGTAGCTCTTGTCTTTATCAGTCGAGTTCTGAAGATAACAAGCTTGTTTGTTTTACGTGTAGTTTTGGAGTGAAAGTTTTGAAAAAAAATGCATGAAAAATTGACCTGACATTCTGTATGCGGCAACAGTTAGAAGCAAGACGTCACATCATGCGATTTCTATCAAGTGGATTGACCCAAAAATGTGTACAACATTCTGTTATGTTTATATCATATTCCCACACTAACTAATACCCTTATTAACAAAACTTGCGATCTGATTGGTCTGGACATAAGACAGGTAAATCAAAGTAATAAAGTTTCTAAGGTATGGAAATAGTAAGAGGCAGTAAAGTGAAGATATGTTTATATATATATATATATAAAAATAAGTGCAGCCTGTCATGAATATTGTGCATGTGGCATGTATTTAAATTTACGCATATATCTTCCAAAGGCACAAACTTCCTCTTCCCTCACTATGTTTTACGCACCCAGGGGCACACACAGTAAACACACAACGTATTTGCATTAACTTCTTTAGGGCAATGATTGACAGGATTCGTGGGAGAAGCTCAGCACACAGGGTGAAGAGATGTGCAAACGGATTTCAGGTCTGATCTGCATCAGTGTTGGAGCGATGGAAAAAGGTGGGGGAGGTTACATGGTGGAGGACAAGCAGGAGAAGGGGAGGTGAGGATGGTGGAGGGGGGTAGTGTTGTATTTCCTGTGTCGCAGTTTACTGTTTTTTAGAGCAAGAAAAATGGGCTTATGTAACGAGTCACATGACCGAGCCAGAAATAGTGGTGGAGCTACAGCTGCCTTTGCTCTTCCAAACAGATCCCGGGCTTTTTTGGCAGCCTCAACTCGCACACGTTCCTCTTCGCCAAAAAAACCCGAGCGTCACAGAGAGACCCGGGCTGAGTGCAGATTTATAGGAAGTTAGATTTGAGGAGAGGAACTAAGCAGGCGCTCTGAGTGCAGGAGAGAAGGAGAGGTGGAGGGAGAGGGATCTAGTGGGAAGCAGGAAAGAGCAAGAGAGAGAGAGGAAGAACGTGTGACACACACACACTCACTCAGAGCCGTGTGTAACCTTGCAGCACGGCTTGAGGCCGGGAAAGCAGCATGAGGGAGGTTTAAAGCGCGCACACACATATACACATATACACACACACACACACACACACACACACACACACACACACACTCGGACACTTGCACGTGTGCACACACTTACATAATTGGGGAATGGAGAGGATTTACAGTGAGATAATGCAGCGTCACACACTCTTTCCTGAAACACTCTTTCTAAGACTTTCACCTTAAATTAGTTCCATTTACTTATACTTTAATCTAGATTTATGGATAAAAATGAAAAAAGATTCCTAGATACTAACCTCATTTATCTCTCATGTACCACTTTAAGTGAAATTAATATACTGCATATACGGTATATACATATGCATATATATATATATATATATATATATATATATATATATATATATATATATATATATATATATATATATATATACTGTATATGTATAAACTGTTGTCATGTGAGGAAGCCTACTTTAACTTTTAAGATTTATTTTCATCACAGTGTATGACTATTAGTTCTAATTATAGCTTATCTACAATTGTACATTTTCTTTATCATATCGAGGCGATTGGTTAAAAGTCATAACATGGCTTCATCAGAAATCTCATACTGTGACAGTACCTGCTGCATTCGATTCAGTGGCTACTGCATTTGATTCTTTATTTACTGCATTTGATTCACTGTCCTCTGATTTGATTCTTTACTTACTGCAGTCGATTCAGTACTGTAGCTAATGCTGTTAATTACCTACCGCATTTGATTCAGTACCTACTGCATTTGATTCATGACCTTTTTATATCATATTCCCGCACTAACTAATTCCCTTATTAACAAAACCGGTTATGACTTGCGATCTGATTGGTCTGGATATAAGAAAGGTAAACCAAAGTAATAAAGTTTCTATGGTAATGAGATAATAAGAAATTTGATTCAGTACCTACTAATGCTTATTGATTTGATTCTTTACTTACCGCAGTCGATTCACTAGTCACTGCCATTGAATCAGTACTAATTGCAGTTGATTTAGTACCTATTGCATTTGATTCTTTACCTACTGCAGTCGATTCACTAGTTACTGCCATTGATTCAGTACGAATTGCAGTTGATTTAGTACCTATTGCATTTGATTCTTTACCTACCGCAGTCGATTCCTTTAGCAACTACCTGCTACATTCGATTCACTGTCTACTGATTTGATTCTTTTCTTACTGCATTCGATTCAGTAGCTACTGCGATTGATTCTTTACCTACTGCATTCAATTTACTACATACTTCAATACCTACAGTATGTACTGATCAGTAAATTTAGTACCTATTGCATTTGATTCTTTACTTACTGCAGTCGATTCCTTTAGCAACTACAGTACCTGCTACATTCGATTCACTGCCTACTGATTTGATTCTTTACTTACTGCATTCGATTCAGTAGCTACTGCGTTTGATTCTTTACCTACTGCATTCAATTTACTACCTACTTCATTACCTACAGTACGTACTGATCAGTAAATGTGTGTAATATGAATACAATCTGGACACACGACATCTACTGTACCATGTTGGCATCATCCTCCAAAAACCATCATTTTTTTCCTTGTTTAAACCTTCAACAGATTAACAGTTAGCTCATGTGTTGTTAAACAAGTATAACTTAACCACAAGAAACAACGTTTAATACCTACAGCACTTTCACTCAGCTCTTCCATGCCAGTCCCATTGCATTATGGGATAGCAGAGTATGCACTTTTTCCATATAGCAAGGAGGAGAAGAAGCAGTAGTTCATTCAGTTATTTTTCACCTAATGTTTTGTGAATACTCAGAATCCAGACACACCGCTCCTTAGGCGTACTGCTTTTCAGTAACTTTATACTAGGGTAGATCTGATAGACCTGGCTTTCCCTAAAAACGGCTGGACTTCCTGTAATACAACTACTGTGTTAAGTGATACACACTTCCCTGTTTATATTTCAACCAGGGAACCATCTCACTGAAGTAGGTGTGTTTTAATAATGCATTTTTTTATATAGTGGCAAAATTTGTGGCCAACCTTAAAGCATAATATCACATATATACACTTGGGAGCATGTGGTTACAGGAAATTAATATAAAATGGGATGTGATAAAGTGTATTATTTTCTTAGAACAGCACATCACAAAGGGTTTTATTCCTCTTATAACACAACAATTATTATTATTATTATTATTATTAGTAGTAGTAGTAGTAGTAGTAGTATTAATAATAATAATAATAATAATAATAATAATAATAATAATAATAATAATAATAATAATTTTATTATTATTATTATTATTATTATTATTATTATTATTATTATTATACATTTTATTTGTTAATTGCACGTAAGTATCACAGAAGTGTAGAATTGTCCGATGCCTTAAAAAAGATTAAGTCCTAATTTACAACGCGCTTTTACGTGACTGACCTCGTAAATTATAACACGTCGCTTTTTATCTGTTTAGAGTTACACGTACTGATGCGGAACGGTCACAAAACAGGTTTGTTCAGCACTTTAGCAGCACTTGTTTCCTTAGCAACATCTCTTTTTTCTAGTTCTGAGGACAAAAGAGAAGTTTGTAAGACAAAAGAGAACCCGTAGAGCAGAAACTCATCTGTCTTTCCACTCTCTGTCTTTTAGAAAGCACTGACACTGGAGACTCCATACGAAATGATAAATAAGCAGAGGGACATTAGGAGTCACTAAGCAGTGTTCTCTTGATTTGGCGATTTTCAGTCTTGTCCATGATAATATAATGTTGAAAGTAATGATGTAAACATATATGTGAAATATGGAGGAAAGGTTTTATTATTTTATTATTTATTACTATTATTTGTAAGTGTGTATATATATGTACATATATACACAGTACTGTGCAAAAGTTTTAGGCATGTGTGGAAAAAATGCTGTAAACAAAGAATGCTTTCAGAAAATAAATTAACGAGTGTTTATTTCTGTCAATTTACAATGCAAAGTGAGCAAACAAAAGAAAAATCTAAATCAAATCAATATTTGGTGTTACTACCTTTTGCCTTCAAATCAGCAAGAAGTGATGGCACGGCCCCCACGTATGACAAAGCCGACATCCACAGAAGATCTGTGGTTAGTTCTCCAAGATGTTTGGAACAACCTACCAGCCGAGTTCCTTCAAAAACTGTGTGCAAGTGTACCTAGAAGAATTGCTGCTGTTTTGAAGGCAAAGGGTGGTCACACCAAATATTGATTCAATTTAGATTTCTCTTTTGTTCATTCACTGCATTTTGTTCATTTATGAAAACACTGTCCCTACCGTGAAACATGGAGGAGGCTCTGTTATGTTCTGGGGCTGCTTTGCTGCATCTGGCACAGGGTGTCTTGAATCTGTGCAGGGTATAATGAAATCTGAAGACTATCAAGGGATTCTAGAGGGAAATTTGCTGGCCAGTGTCGGAAAGCTTGGTCTCAGTCGCAGGTCATGGTTCTTGCAACAGAACAATCACCCAAAGCAGCTAAGAGGAAAACATTGGACTATTCTAAAGTGGCCTTCTATGAGCCCTGACCTCAATCCTATTGAGCATCTTTGGAAGGAGCTGAAACATGCTGTCTGGAAAAAACACCCTTCAAACCGGAAACAACTGGAGCAGTTTGCTCATGAGGAGTGGGCCAAAATACCTGCTGAGAGGTGCAGAAGTCTCATTGACAGTTACAAGAATCGTCTGATTGCGGCGATTGCCTCAAAAGGTTGTGCGACAAAATATTAAGTTAGAGGTACCATCATTTTTGTCTAGGCCTGTTCCATGAGTTTATTTTTTAAATAATTCCATTGAAGCATGGTTGAAAAGCAATGTCTGACTTTTACTGGTTAACGTTCATAGAATTTTTATTTATTATTACTTTTGTCAGATTAAAGTTTTTTCTGTGACCATTGGGAGGTTTTCTTTCATTGACCGAAGGGTACCAACAATTTTGTCAACGTGTGTAAATGTTTAACACTTCCATTTTTGAAAGCATTCTTTGTTTACAGCATTTTTTCCACACCTGCCCATAACTTTTGTACTTTATCTATCTATCTATCTATCTATCTATCTATCTATCTATCTATCTATCTATCTATCTATCTATCTATCTATCTATCTATCTATCTATCTATCATGTTATGACATAATTAGTTTCTTACACAGGAACTAAAAAATACACAATAGACACAGTAATACATACAAATAAGTTTGTCTCCAGCCAAAGCAATCTTTTAATATGCATGATTGAAATGGTAAAGATTTTGAACTCCTCTCTTCCTCACTGTGTCTGTCCATAGGTCAGCACAACTACCTGTGCGCTGGAAGGAACGACTGCATCATCGACAAAATCCGACGGAAGAACTGTCCGGCTTGCCGGGTACGGAAGTGTCTGCAGGCAGGGATGAATCTCGGAGGTAATCTCCAGCAACAATCAGCACACAATACACTATATAGCAAACAGTCCCTCTGTAAGAAACTTCAATTTTCACACGTTTGCTCTGTTATTAGAAAAGTCACATTGCACAGAGTCAACAAGCGAAATATATTTCTGCACAGGCAGCAATTAAACGGAAGGATCGCTTACAAACGACTCGGACTGCGGCCCTGTTCAGTGATTGCTCTGTACATAAACAGAAGCTTTTATGGAAAGGAAAATGAAGTGACGGTAATGTTTTGTTAACTCTGAGGTCACCCGGTTCACATCATGATAGACGCTTGCTCACGTGCATACATCTCAAGATGGCGGAAATTTTTTTTTTAAAAAGTATGCTTAAAAATAAAAAGGGAGAAATTACTTTTTAAAGATTTCATTCTGAATGCAGGACAGGAGCACTGTGAACATCAATGTGTGATAAAGCTTTTGTTTCTTTCACTACAACACATAGATATTCAACAATAGGATCAAAGCGTGATGCTCAAATTTGTCAAAAAATTGCACTTAGCTAGCGAGCGTTTAGATTTCTTTAAGCACACAGACTGTGATCTAAGATACTATAGATTGGCACCTAAGAGAGTGTAAATTAAGACTTAAAAAATAGATTTGTACCTACGATGTCATATAATTTTACCATATAATTCAGACCTAAGAATCTATAGATTCATACCAAATACCAAAAATTTGTACCCAAGATACTATAGATTCATTCCTAAGTTAGTATAAGTTTGTATTTAAGATATTCTAAATTCAAACATATTATACTATAGTATTATACTAAAAATTAATACCAAAGACTCTACATATTCATACCCAATACTATAGATTCGTATCTGAGAGTATAAATTCGTACCTAAGATACTGTAGATTTGTACCTACGATACCATGTAATTTTGTACCTAAGATGGTATAAATGTGTACCTAAGACACTGTCGATTCTAAGTTCATTTTAATTTGGACTTTGTATACTATACTATAGTACTATATTTTAAATTCTTACAAAAGTCACTATAGATTTATACCTGATACTACTGATTCATTCCTAAGAGAGTAAAAATTTGTACCTAAAATACTACAGATTTTTACCAAAGATACCATTTCTTTTCAACCCTAAGCTAGTATAGGTTTGTACTTAAGAAAAGCTAAATTCATACATACTGTATTATGCTATATTACTATACTACAGATTAATTCCTGAGAGTATAAATTTGTACTTGATATACTTTAGATTTGTACCAAAGATAATGTATAATTTTGTATCTAAGATAATATAAATTCATACCTAAGACACTATAGATATATACCTAAGATATTATAAATGACTTAGAATTCTACTGTAATCAGCAATGCTAAACATTTCAAACATAAACAGGCACATTTCTATTGTTCAGATCAATGTTAAGATAAGATAATCCTTTATTCATCCTACAGTGGGGAAATTTGCAAGTTAATGAAAGTTAAAATAGACATAATGAAACATAAAATAGACAAATACTGATGGGTTTCATGTATCAGGCTTAATAAATTTGTATGTAAATGTTTTCATAGGCTACATTGAATTAATAAAAATCCTAAAAGATTTACATAATTTGAGTTAATGCTGATTTTCTTTATCCTCATGTGCATATGTTGATAAATCCTTAAAAGCTTATTGATTTGTAATGTTAGCAACCCATAAATTACCATTTAAATCTGATCTATATTTAGCAATGCTAATAAAACCATAGAAGGCAAATTGTATACAGCTGAAAATGACAAAATGACAACTAAACAGTGTTTCTGAATACTGTATATACTGTATTAAATCTTCCAGTAATGCAGCTGAGCCATTGATGGCTACTGAAGCCACACTAACCTGTTTCTTTTTTATATAGTGTCATTATTTTCTAGCGCTCTCTAGCGCTTTCTTTCAATCCTTATTAGGGAGTGAATATATTAAAAGATAGTTACATTTGTGTGTGAAATAAATAAGATTGAACCTGGCAGTGTTGTTTTTATACAAATTTGCAGCGATTCCAATCAAGGTTTATATTCGCGAACCTTCTTATATTATACATGTACACAAACTTAGGTGCTTTCGTAGGTTACGTTTTTTTTTTTACTGAACTGAGTAGATACACTATATTTCTTGTGTAAAATCTCCTGCAAGTGATTAACCAATAAAATTGTTTATAACAAGTTTAATAAATGAAGCCTAAAGGCTTTTTGTGAGTCTTGTAAGGCAAAAAATGGTCTGGCTATAGTAATAAACAATGCGGCTTAAAACAGGCTGTTGGATTTGAACACCGTCTAGGTTTTGATCTATTGTGTGTCCCTCTGTACTTCGCTAGTTTTAAGCAAAGCTGACAGTTTGGCAGATTAAGCAAACACAACTCATGATTCCAGGTTCACCAGCTGAAACCCAGCACACACTGGGCTCCGTATTT
This sequence comes from Tachysurus fulvidraco, assembly GCF_022655615.1. Classification (NCBI taxonomy): domain Eukaryota; kingdom Metazoa; phylum Chordata; class Actinopteri; order Siluriformes; family Bagridae; genus Tachysurus; species Tachysurus fulvidraco. Next base: position 26,889,286 of record NC_062521.1, on the reverse strand, counting down.
TTCCACATCTGATATCTTTCTAACACATTTTCTCTGAGCAGAGCCCGTCAATACAGTCCTCACTAAATTCCCCTGCTTTGGTGGAGGAGGACATGCTTGAGCGACTGATTCACTCACTTCGGTTCCCTGAAGTCCCAAAACAGTGTCTTTATTCAGACTTTCCAGGCAAGACAAGTGAACCTCAGTGTGTGAATGACACATTTCTTATTAAATAGTCACTCAGACAGACATTAAGCGGTTTCTTCTGTTAGTGTTTACGGAATGACTGTGCACTGATTGTGAGAATTCTTACTTCATATACTTTATGAAGGATGATAAACAGCTAGTGGGATACGGTCACTACGTGAGATGGAAGTACAGGAGGTGTAAAATCTTAGTGGGATTGACTGCTGCAGTGTTTTCTCACTCCAGGCCATTTGATTGATGGCCTTGTTCTAAAACCAGGGCAATTTTCTACTTATACGCATCATTGCACATGAAATTAACATCGTTTCTCTCAAATTGGAGTCTTAGGTTCTGCTAAAAACAACCATGTAATTGCAGTCTCTTGTGTCAGCTCTTATCAGTTTTGTTTATGTGGGTTCATTCAAAATCATTGTGTATTTTATCTAGGTTTTATAATGAGTTGTGCTTTTTAAAAAAAAAACAAAAAAAAAAAAAACAACTTAATCATCAAGACTGGTTTTACATAAAGTCCACTGTCAAAAGAAAGTTCTGCCCAGCACCTTATATTTACAGCATTTGGTGGCCCTGGGATTTGAACTCACAGCCATTTAATCAGTGGGACAACACCTTAACCACTAAGCCACCACATCCTTAAAGTGTTAGTTAGTTTGTCCCTCTGGGGAAACCTTCTAGGTTTCTTGTTAGTACCTTCTTGTAGTACTGATCCCTAGTAGAACCTTATTACCTAACACTTTACCAGGAGTACACTATTACAATAAATGTTAAGTCTATAACATTTAAGCGCTGTTCGGTTTGTTCCCTTGGTGTAACCCTTACTGTACATTATGTGTAGAACCCTACAACAGACTATTTTCCTGTCATAGAAGGTTCTCAGAATCCATTAGAAATATTAACCCCTTAACCATCTAATAAACGTTCAGGAACAAGTTATTTTGAGTGTGTAACACTAACATTTAATACAAAAAGTTAAATATAGAACCTTTAGTCTTTGGTTTGTATTAGTTGGGGAACATTTAAAGGTTCCATCTTTAGGGATAAGAGATTTAAAAAGAGAAACTTATTAGGTTTCAGAGAGGATCCCAGGTAGGTCCATGTTAGGAATCTGAGGCCCTTAACTATCCAGGTAGCCTTTCAAAAACCCGTTCCTATGAGTACAAGATTCGCTACTACTTTAAACAGCATTATTTTTGAAGAAAAGGTCAAGGGTCTTCAGTTTGTTCTTCTATAAGAAATTCTACCACAGACCCTATTCCTGTCAGAGAAAGTTCTGTTAGCTAGAATCATCCTAACCACCTTCAAACACACCTTATTCAAAGTCTTTAAAACTCAGAATTTCTATAACGACATACTCTTAGAGAGAGACAGAAAAAAGTTCAATCTGAAATAGATAAGGGTTTATTGTTTTTTTTTTTATTCTGTGCACATCCTTAGGAGTTTTATTTCAAAACCTTCAATAGACCATTCTGGTAGAACTCAAAGTAGAAAAACTTCTACCATCACAGTAGAACCACTGGCTATCCAAAGAACCCTTCAGGAACATTTTAAGAGTATAAAATCCAATTTATTAACTGCACAGCACGCTAGATGAATCTGGAAGCTTTAGGGGATGAGATATTTCCTCAGGCAAAACCTTGGTTCTTGGTAGAACAATACAACAGGCTAGAAGAATGGGTTAAAATTAGAAACTTATTATAAACTTAGAGAAAAAAAAAATAGAACTCGAAACTCTTGGGGGAACTTTCGAGGATCTGTGTTATGCTGTCCAACAGATGTTTTCAGTTTTGTAGAGAACCCCTAACAAAAATAGAACCTTTAACCAGCTAAAGAACCTTTCTAAAATGGTTTCCTATTCTCTTATAGAAGATAAAATCTAGAACCCTAGATAGAGCTCTTTGAGTTGTTCTTCTGGAGCAAGGCTCTGCAAAACTTGATCACAGACCTTATAAGTGTATTAAAATATATATTAACTATATTTGCAAGCAGGATCATGTTAGAATCCAAGAAATTACCCAACATTTCCCAACTTTCTGAAACATTCCGCTTGCTTAACATTGCAATTCTGAACATGAATTTGAAAAACCCTCACTTTATATAAACAATTTAAAGCTAACTGCAACCGTTGCTAATGGTGTCTTCATTTCTTCATTTCTTCAGCACGCAAATCGAAGAAGCTGGGCAAGCTGAAGAGCGTCAGCGAGGACTCGTCTCTTCAGAACTCAGAGAAGGAGCTGAGCTCGAATATGGCTTTGGTTCCTCACAGTGCCTCTGTGGCTCCCTTCCTCTCTCCGTCTGTGTGCAGCGTGCTGGAGCTCATTGAGCCTGAGGTGGTGTTCGCAGGTTATGATAACACACAGCCTGACACCACCGATCACCTCCTCACCAGCCTCAACAAACTTGCCGGCAAGCAGATGGTGCGTGTTGTCAAGTGGGCCAAAGTACTTCCAGGTACGATTCACACTTTTCTCAGGTTCCAGATTAAACAGTATGAAAATACAATATAGAATACCTACTTCTTGACATCTGAAGTTGATTTTTATATGGTTCAGCAAAAAAAAGAGATGTGTTCAGGAACTTCTTACTTCTTCAGCAGTAAAGTTCAGCATCTTGTATAGCTATATAGTGCCTTGTATCAGGATTTACCCATTTGCACATTTCCACATTTTTGTATTTACAACCTGAAACTGAAATGGATGTAATTGGGATTATATGTCAGGGTGATTGTGTCAGGGATTGGCTATTATGAAAAATAAAAATAATATGCAAGAACTGCAACTAAAGATTTCCAAGAGAGGTGTAAAAGCTATGTAAAAAAAAAAAAGGCCAAGGTTAACACTCCACATAATGGTACCACAATCATGCTTCACTGTAGGGATTGTGTTCTCAGATTGAAGAGCAGTTCTGGTCTCATTTTGCTCTCCCAGGCTGAGAACATGGTTCATACAACTTTGCAGAGTGTCCAAACTGTTATTGTCCTGTGAACAGACTCTTCTGAGTTTTTCTTGGCATCTTGGTTGCTTTTATGACTAATTTAGATATCCAGGATTTGGCATGCAAATTTATTGAGAGCGACTTGTAATTTATGTCATATTTCAATAACTGAGCAATTGAGGGTCAAGGGCCCAGTAATGGACGCTTGGTGGATTTGGGATTTGAACTCACAACCTTCCAATGCGTCGTCCAAAACCTTAACATCTTATCTTGTGATATTTTTGTCATATTTTTGTCCATTTTAGATAATGGTCTTTAGTAATGCTTTGTGGGATATTTAACATTTGCAAAGGGATTTTTTTATTAATAACAAAACCCCAATCGATAGATTTCCAGACGTTTCCAGAAGTCCTAGACTTGTTTTTGACTTCATAATTTGTTCACTCGTGATTCATATAATAAATTCCAACTCCAGTTCCAGTTTGTAGCGCTATATAATGCAGAAAAAGTGTATAGTTACACCCTAAAATGTCCCGCGACGCTAAAGAATTGTTTTCGACGTTTGTTTATAAATTTGAAATCAGCCATGTTATCAGTGTATACTACAATAATAGCGCTAGCTGTAGTTAGCTGTAAAGTAGTAAACTAATGCAACAATCTTTTCCTATAAGCCATACAGGACCTGAGATGTAGTGCAGTGTTTCTAACTGAATTATCCTCACCGTAATGAAGGGAATGTGGTGTTGACTACATTTTGAAACGCTGCAGTTCACACTGTAGTCGTTAAACTCACCCCCTCTGAGAAGCCATTTGTTGTATTGCAATTATTTGATACCAGGGTGTCTGCTCACTTTATCCAGATGTAAAAATAGAAAGGCAGGCAGACACAAGGGGAAACTGGTCCTTGCTGACTTTCAGACACACGCTGAGATGAAGAGCGCCTCGATTCAAATCAAGCATGACTACTTAGTCTGCGTCATTGGGATAGCAGTATTGTAATGTTTAGTGTGTTAATGAGGCAGTATTCATTTACTAATGGAAAAAAAATAGACTTTCTAACCTAGAAGAGTGTTAAGAACGTAATCTACATTTGAACAGATGCTTATTTAAATGATGACAGTTTAGTTTAGAAGCTTCAAATCGGTCCTGCTGTTGCACACAAATGCCAAAAAACACTGCTGAATTCTCTGTTCTGATTGGTTCGAAGGTTGTCATGTTAATGTTCTAGCTCTAATACATGAGCATTTCTGTTATTATACGAATAAGTACAATGTTTTATGATGATTTGTCTATATACAAGTCAAGTAAAGAATAAAAATATCAGTGCTGGAGAAGTGGTATTGCACTTAATATTTAAAAATATATATTTTTTATCAAATTATTTACATATTTCTGTCATGAAGTCACGCATGGCAGCAGCATGCGGCCATGTTTTCCTTCAGAGCTCACAGTGGGAAGTGTACAGACCATCTATTGCCTTTGAGTCAATGAGTAAGTGCGTACTTTTTAACTAGAAATGTTTACGAGATTCCTGCTGCCCCGCTGAGACCTTAAAACCTATCCAAGCTCTTTGAAGTCTTGTCAGTCTGAAATACGCTTACGGCTCGCTGACTGGTAGCTGTCGTCTCCGACATGGTGCTGGTGCCGGTTCCAGAGCCGGTGCCTGTGCCAAAGCTTAAACAGTCTGAAAAAGAGTCATTTCCATCAACAGTTGGTTGAGTTTCAGAATGAAAATGCTGCTGCTAGTCTGGAAGCAATTAGAGCTAGACTTAATGGGCTTGGAGGGTGGTGTCGTTTCTTCACCGTGACATGACAACCTTTAACGATACCCTGGTATTAAAACCTGATAAGGCAAATTAGCGCTATTGGATTTGAAAAATGAAGCACATTATCTTAGTAACTATAGCAAACATCAAATATTATTACACCCACATTCCAACAAAGGCATTTCCCAGCTTTATTTTCCACAATCTGCCCAACGTTTTGTTACACAATTAGGAACAAAAGAGTTTGTAAGCAAGAACTTATACCCAATCAATGCTCAGAATGTGGGAGTAATCTTATCACCAAAGATGGAGGTTCTGAATGCGCTGGTGGATTGCAGCCTGATGTGTACCCAGTGGATCAAACTGAGCACTTAAATACTGACAAATTACTGTAGCAGATTTAACAACCTAAGCAGAGTTTAGTGAGACAGCAAACAATCATGGGTTCTGTACCAGATCTTTTTATCTATTTATCCAATCACACATCTTTATGTAAATGTCTTAGCTAAAAGCAGCTCATCAGACCGGAGACTAGCTACCGTGCCAGAAAAATTAGAACAGAAAGAGAATACATTTGTGATGTGATCTCTGATCTGACAACATGCTTTTGTTTTAAATGTGATGAAAATGTGACAAAATTAAACAGAGAATCCATAAACACATCATTAACAGCTGTTACAGTGTTACAGGCTAACTAGCTAATTAAGACCGTCGTAAAAAAAATCAAATAAATGAATTTACATATGAGATCTGTAGTTTTTAATGAAGTACTTCATTTTGTTTTTTCAAAAGAAGGTATCAAACAGTTACACAGTGAATAAGAAGAGCTTTAAAATTGAAAAATAGATTTCTGCTTCCCTAACAGTGCTAAAACACCACCATGACTCCAGCCTCATCTTTGGCTGTGGTACTTTACCTGACATGAAACAATTTCCTTCTCATGTTTGACTCACGATAAGCACGTGAGCTGTTTTAAAGCAGGCCGCGAGCTGTGTTACGTGTCCACTGAGTTTACAATAGACAACATGGTAATAAAAGAAAGGCCTTGGGTGTTTCGTGTAATGCTAATTCTAGTGATAGAGCCAACAATTTTATTGTGTCTAGACAAATATTAGCACAGAGTAAACATCCAGCTACGGTACCGGAAAAACAGTCTAACTCCATCTACTTTGTTTACCTGCTTGTTCATGTATCACTGAGGTACTTTCTAACACACAAAGACACACAGTCTCTAAGTCTCGGGCTAATAACCAGACGCTAGCTACTGTTTTATTTCTGAGAGACTGCAGGTTTAATAGAGTGTCCGGTCGGCCGTTTGGACGTTAAGACCCTGTGTAGTGATACTCTTTTTCCTCCCGTCAGGTTTCCGATCGTTGCCTATCGAGGACCAAATCACGCTTATCCAGTACTCGTGGATGTGTCTTTCTTCGTTCTCGCTTAGTTGGAGATCGTACAAACACACCAACGCCCAGATGCTCTACTTCGCCCCGGACCTCGTCTTCAACGAGTAAGTGACCCTAAAGGTTATTGTTCGGCCAAGGCTCATGTTACTAAGTAAAGAAAATCTTTTATTGCCTACCTTATAGCAAACTAAATGTAAATTGTACATAATAATGTAATAATTTGTTTTCATTTATTATAAGGATGTTGTGCTACAGTAAATACTGACAACGCAAGACACAAGAATACAATAAAATATTAGAAACGAAGAACATTTAGGCAATTCGATCTTTTTGCTTCTTTTGATTTTTACCTTTTTTTTATATATATATATACAAATATAATTTAATTAATTTCACCACCAGCTTTTGCAATTCTAAATAAGACCAGGATACAATGAGACAGTGTGATATTTTTCAGAGCAGGTGATCATATGCTGAACCTTTCAAATTTCTTCCCATAAACCTTGCACTTCACATACAATTTCACCTTTAAGCTCAACACTGAGGCTCATTTCGAAAGTGAAAGGAAAATGATTCAGCTTCAATGTTCACAAAATCTGAAAAAAATGTTTGAAGTAAACATGTGAGGATTCGTCTCAGAGTTAAGGGTTAAACATACAACATCATGTACACATGAGACAGTGCCAGGGAGAAATACCAGAAGGACTTTGGGAAGGGGTCAAACAGGATGGAGAAGCTCAGTGGTTAAGGGGTTGGGCTACAGCTCAGAAGGTTGTGAGTTGAAATCCCAGAACCACCAAGCTGCTACTGCTGGGCCCTTGAGCAAGGCCCTTAACCATCAACCCTTTTTTCTATACACAGAAAATACACTGAATTTTTTGAAATACTTAACTAGCATGTATGCTGTAGCTAGAGAAGTTTAATGACATCCTAAGAGACTTTCTGTTAACTATTTGGGTTTATAGAGGTGATTCGTGTTCATTAGGGATGATTATAAATGTAAAATTGATCATTTATATCCCCAATTTATAGATTAAATTGAAAATACTGTTCAAATATTTTTGGATAAAATTTCAAATATTTATCGATAAAATTTTTAAATATCCAAATAAATAAACTATTTGTAATGAATAATTTATTTCTAAATTCTGCGAATTAGGAATCAGTATAAATTTACATAATTTATATTCCGAATTAAAGATGAACATTTCAAATACTCAAATAAATACAATATTTTTATATTGTACAATTTGCCTCCTAGTTGATCAATAGGGAAAAATATAAATTTAAAAAAATTCTATCCTGGAATGTAAATTCCTGTAAAGCTACTGTACTTTGTGACACTTTCCAAATCTACACAAATAACATGGACTCTGAATTTAATAATGAAGGAAAAAATAATGAATTAGAGAACTTTTCTTCCCGATGAACAAGTGACAGTGAATATCGTGTTAAACATGGTGACCCTGCACTGTGCTGTAATAATGACATAAAGACTTTTATTCTAAAATAATGTTTGATTATTAAGATTTAGACATGAATGCTTAAATAATACAACAGACAAAATGAATATAAATAAAGTTATTTATCTCAAACCTTTAGGTTATTGGGTTTAAATGTCCTTTAGCTTTAGATATGTATTTATTAATGTAATATCACTAAAAAAAAAAATGAATGGTATGAAGGTCTTTGCTCTTTGACTGTCCACTGGGATGATTGCGTAATCCCGTCGGTGGATATACATACGCATGAACATTGTAGAAAGTGTAAAGTCCTGATGAACTCAAGGCTTAAACCAGATTCATTCTGAAAGTTGCTGTAGCAGCGTAGCGCCTGTGGAGCTGAATGAATTGTTCTGGCAGAACAGAAAGCACGTTTTCTCCATAAGCACCCCTTGATCACATCAATGGAGTCGGATAGTGAGGTCAATGGGGCGTGTGATTCAGCGAGATAGACAAGAGATTACAAGAAACGAGGGAGTCGAGCGTGGTGTCCAGAGGTGGTGAGGGAAATGAGCAGGCCCTGCAGGACGTCTGCAAAACTACATCCTGCTGCTATTTGAGGAATTGGCACGGCTTGTGGGTGGCATACTGTATATATCCTGTTATACGTTAAATCTCTTAAATCAGAAACTTAAAATCTAGAATGACATCTTGACTGTCTGATAGTCAGAAAGTCAATCAGTGCACAAATTTGGATATTTAATCAGGATTAGAATCCACCCGCACAAATAAATTCAATTCACTTCCATGTAATTAAAACATTTTAATTCAATTTATTTGAATTGAGACGACATGCGGAAGCGAGACGGAGGTGAAACCGGATGGTGAGATCCAGTGTTGTAATGTAACGGAGTAAAAATACTTCGTTACTGTACTTAAGTAGAAATTTCACGTATCTGTACTTTACTTCGCTATTTAAATTTATGTCAACTTTCACTTTTACTCCACTACATTTCCTAGATAAAATGTATACTTTTACTCTGTTATATTTCCACTAAGCATCTTTGTTACTCGTTACTACAAAATAAAATCAGAAGAAATGTGTGCGACTGCAATAAGGGAGGTTTGGCGAATCACTGCTCCTAGATTGCATTACGCAGAGCTGGAGGTGTTTATCTACTGCATAACGGCGGCCACCAAAAGCAGTGAAATGTCACTATTCTTATTACCAGAGTTGATAGCACAAACAAAATATTAAGGCAATATCAATACTTTAATAAAAATAACATTTATTGATTTGGTCTTTGTGAATATTTGTTTATTAATGACTGCATTCATTGGACACACTGTTTGTAGAGAATACACACATACATGAACTGATCTGATTCAAGACTGGCATCATTACATCATGCATAAAATTTTGGTGTTCACTTTTGCCATTTAATAATACCATAACTTTTGGCTTACTATGTAGTCATATAATATATAATATAAAACGCGTCTTGTTTTAAATTCTCACTGAGGGCTAAAACCCCTAAAGATGAAACCCTAGAACCGCCCCTGGTCTTATGCCTACCGAAAATCACTGAAATTTTACTTTTTACTTTTACTTCAAATACTTAAGTACATTAAATATCAGAAAATGACTTTTGATTCTTAAGTACAGTAAATATCAGATACTTTAAGACTTTTACTTGACTAATATTCTAAAAGGTGACTTTCACTTCTACCAAAGTCTTTTTCTAGTACGATACTTTTACTCAAGTATTACTTTTTAGTACTTTATACAACACTGCTGAGATCATAATATAAATAATATAAAAAGTTCCCAGAGTCGCAGCTTTAACCCTTTTTACCAGCGCACAGTCAGACTTATGGCACATTTTCATTCAGTATAAACAAATAAATCACTTTATCTGTGCAAGTCTGATCTAAAATAAGTCAGGATTCATAGTCATTCAACTAAAATGAGTTTTCCCCTCTACTGCCAACCTTTACAGAATTTTAGTGGTTAAAGATAAACACCTTTACATTTCAGATGAATCAGTTTACTTTGAAGATATGAATAGTATTTGTTTTGGAGCTATAAATATATTTCTCCTAGTAAGAAATAGTTATAAAACTTATGAGTAACAAATTCTTAAAGTCCTGAGTGTCTACTTTCATATTAAGCTTCATATATATTCCACCACTGTGGAGCGTGACATGATAAAGACTTTCAGTGCTGAACATGGACACGTTCATTACGTTACAAATTCCATTTTTTGGTCTTAAACCAGGAGTTATACCTCGCGATACCAGACACGCCTCAGACAGATGGCAGCTCCTGCATGCTCCTCAGGTAGTTCCCCCTACAATGTGGTTGAAATGTCCTCGGCGTTATGCGGTGACGTTCGTTCTCAGAGCTGCGGCACTCGGAAATGTTTCCCACACATCCTGACGTGATAGCGCAGAGGAATGACGATTGTAGCATGGGTATCTGTGTATTCCTGGCATGCTGGCAGAACGCCCCAAATGAGCATGTCGGGCAATGCAGCTAAATTTCTGCCCCCTGGAATGCCCAGCAGTCTGCCAGGACAGTCACGATACCTCGTGTGGCACACGCATATGTGTTAAAGTTACTTCAGGCCAAGGCTTAAGCGCAGGATTTTGCTGCAGTATGAACAGACAGTGTGATCATTATTACCTCTACAGTACAAACAGATCAAGCTGTACAAGCAGATCAAGGAGATCTTGGGAGAAGAAGAACAGCAGATCTAATGGTAGATCTAATACCTTAGTGTATATTGCATTGTAGTAACGACTTACACATGGCAGATGTTCCACATAAAAATAGACATAGTCGTTGATGTCATGATGATTACCGTGAAGAACAATGTTTTTAAAGTTTAACGTTTGTAGTGTCTACAGTCAGGGATAGTAACCTTTCCCCTACAGTGAAAATCTCCGTGATAGAAGATTATAATTTCCTGGTAAAAACTTCCTGAGGACATAATCATCTTCTCTCTGAGGAAATATTCTTGAATGGTTGTGATGTTATACATTTTATTCACACGACAACTCAAGCATTTCACTGCTTATTTTGCCACTACTTAATAACTAAGACCTGAAATTCTTTCTTTTTTTTTTTCATTTTTATTCCTATTGTTTGTTTTTTTTATTTACATTGAATTTCTTTATTTTTTTTGGTTTTGGTTTATGGTTGTGATGTTATACGTTTTATTCAAATGAAAACAACAGGGTAGTTTTTGCCAGTGCTTTATAAATAACACTTTATTTATCTATCTATCTATCTATCTATCTATCTATCTATCTATCTATCTATCTATCTATCTATCTATCTATCTATCTATTTATTCAATTCCATTGTTTTTTTTTCCGTTTACATCCTTTTTTATTCACTTTTGAAAATTGCAATATATTAATAATGATGTTATCATAAAATTATGAAAATAATTCTGACATGTTGCATATTATTTGTGTTGCAATTTTGGTTGTATTATGTCCTGATGTTTCACTCTGCAGCTCAGACTTCTGTGTACAGTAAAAAAAAAAAAAAAAAAAAAAAGTAGAGCACGGTGGCCTTAAAAGTTATTGATTAACGGCAGAAGATGAAGTGAAGCCCTATTTCTATCAAGTGTTCTATCGAAAACCGCAAATAATTCTTTTAATAGACGTCTCCAGAAGTTGTTTTTCCTCCTTTCGCTCACGTCGTGTTAAAGAAGTGACGTTTCTTCCTGTGAACCTAAGTTCAAAACCACGAACAGAAGTCTAATAAAGTTCCTCTTGGGTTAGTTGAGTGGTTTATATTTTGGTTTAATGACTAAATAGATCTTATTTTTCCAAAAGGGAAAGTTTATGTCATAAACACAGAAGATTTTAGTAGATTTTTTGTTTTGTTTTTTGACTGGGAAGGTGCAGGTGTGCATGTGTGAAAGAAAGAAAGAAAGAAAGAAAGAAAGAAAGAAAGAAAGAAAGAAAGAAAGAAAGAAAGAAAGAAAGAAAGAAAGAAAGAAAGAAAGAAAGAAAGAAACTAAATGAGATAGATAGATAGATAGATAGATAGATAGATAGATAGATAGATAGATAGATAGATAGATAGATAGATGCTGTAGTAAATGAGACAGTACTGTAATAATTAGCTTGTCTTGAGAAGGTGGTTGTGAATGAACGCTGCATGTGAATAAGATACGTTTAGAGGCCTGTAGTTGGGCAGTAGGACTTTAATGAGAGATCCTCCAGCACTGCTGTGTGTACATTTCTGTGTGTGTGTGTGTGTGTGTGTGTGTGTGTGTGTGTGTGTGTGTGTGTGTGTGTGTGTGTGTGTGTGTGTGTGTGTGTGTGGACTGCTAAGTGTCCGCTGTATTTCTGAGGACACCAGGTTTCACACCTCCTTCTCCTAACAACTCATTACCATTGCCTCCATAGCAACTGAGAGCCTGGTAGCGAGAAGCTGCGGTCAGTGTTCCTTCCTTTCTCCCTCTACTTTTCCCCATTTTCACCTTCCCTCTCTCTCTCTCTCTCTCTCTCTCTCTCTCTCTCTCTCTCTCTCTCTCTCTCTCTCTCTCTCTCTCTCGCAATGAGTCTGCATAATCTGAGCTACTGCTAAACAAACTTCACGTAATCTTTTGCCAAACAGACGTGAGGAGAATAAACGAGGGATTGTAATTGAAGATGAAGACGCTTTTGTGACTGGGAACTGAAACGCTTTGTGCCCATCTGTAAAATCTGTCCTCTTCATCTTCAAGCACTTGACTGTCTTTAATGTCATTGTATTCCCTCACCCGTGCCCTTGTTTGCAGCCTGATTGAATGAGACATATGCTGATAGGAGGACAAGGAGAATACACTCGCACTGACAGATTGACCGCTATCAGTTCGGGATCAGTGATGAAGGAGAAAGACGAGTAGCCAGACAGACAGAAATCTGAGCCAGTTGGCATTGCAGGTCAGAGCAGAGAACTTCTAAACAGCTGGCTGTGAACATTAAAGATGCTTCCTGAAGATGTTAAATGTCAACTAGATGGAAGGCAAAGCAACTTGACTAATAAAATAATCCCAGGGGTTTTTCATATGACGTCCAAAAGCATTAAACCTCATTGGAACGTGGCGCAACGGAAAGAACGCGGCACAGTGGGAAAGCGTTTACTCTAAACTTCTAGAAGAATCTTTTAGAAAACAGCTTCAATATTTATAATGTTAATATATGATGTTTAGTGCAGTTTTAGAATGAATTTGAACACTGAATATTGGTGTGGGGGGCACGGTGGCTTAGTGCTTAGCACGTTC